>NC_060962.1:7079231-7086731 GCF_910589235.1 Vespa crabro
TTCTTATCCTACGTAAAACTGTATCCTTCTTTTTTTTTTTTTTTTTTTACGAATCAATACAAAAGATTACGTCGACAGAGGGTCGATTTTCGAGAAAAAAAAGAAAAAAAAAAAAAAGAAAGAAAAGAAAAGACGGACGAAAAAGGTTTTAATTTGAATTCCTACTGGGTACTTTCTTTCAGGAAACATTGAATCAAAAAAGAAAAGAAAAGAAAAGAAAAGAAAAAAATAATTAATAAACAAATAAATAAATAAAATGGAAAAAAAAAAAAACTAAAGAAATATAATGAAATTATTTATTAAAAGTTTCAAGATTTGCACTGGGTACAAAAATTGTTTTGTTAAAAGTAGAAAAAAAAAAATTGTCAGAACTTTGAACAAGCAAAGTGAACAAACGAATGAGGTAACATAAAGTGATGGACAGACGACACTGATTTAAAATATTAATTAGGTATCCTTTCTTTTTCCTTCTTCAATATATTTTTCTTTCGTTTTATAGTAATCTTTTTACTTTGTTTTTTTTTTTTCTTTTCTTTCTTTTGAACATATTCTTTAATACTTTCTAAAAATTTTTTCCTTCTGTTTGATGATAAAATATAAAGGAGAATCGTAACGTGAGTTTCTTTATTTTTTGATTTATGAAAAAGAAAAAAGAAAAAAAAAAGAAAAAGAAAGAAAAAACAGAAAAGAAAGTTCCGCTCGCATTTTCATCGAAGAAAAAAAAAATATATATATATATATCTTTTCGTTCATTTTCCGTAACGGTAACCAAAGTAATTAGTACGCTTTTATTTATCGAAAAAATTAAATTACCGCGATAACAAAGAAATTCCTAAATTAATAATATTCTTTATGCTCTGGTATCATAAAAGTGATTTTTACAGATAATTATTACAGATAATAAACAATTCTCCCCTATCCCACCCGTCCCTATCCATATCATCCACTCCATTTCGAAGTTCTCACTTGAAAAACGTTCGAATTTTGTTTATCGACAAATTTAATTAAAATCCATAATTCGGTATTAATAAGATCGATAAGATCGATAAGATCGATACACGTGAGGATATTTTTATGAGCGCAAAAAATTTTCTTAAAGGGACGGACGAGAGGGATGAAGATGAATTGAAGAAAAGGAGGAATGGCCGGGGGGTGGGGAAGAACAGAAAAGAAAAGAAAAAGAGAAAAAGAAAAGGAGAGAAGAGAAAAGCAAAAAAAAAAGAAAAAAAGAAAATTTACGAAAGGTCTAGGTGGATTTATTTCGATGAGGAAATTCCATTAGCGGTCTACTCTTTGACGAGGAGATTAGGACAGAAGGATAGAGAGAGAGAGAGAGAGAGAGAGAAAGAGAGAGAAAAAAAGAGGTTAAAGAGGAAGCGAAAGAGGAAGCTTCTATAATATTTTTCTTTCTTTTTTTTTTATCCTCCTTTTTTTCTTTTTTTTCTTTTTTTTTTTTTTTTCCTTTGCTTCCTTCAGAATAACCAGAGACGGAAACGGGAGTAACTGGCAGCGATCTGAAGAGAGTAAGAAAGAGAGAGAGAGAGAGAGAGAGAGAGAGAGAGAGAGAGAGAGAGAGAGAGGGTGGTTCATTCCTGACAAACCTGATCGATAGAGCCATCTCGTTTATTTATTCTCTTTAGGAGGACCCTTGTCGACGCTTAGAAGGTCCATGAAAAATCATGTTATTGTATTTTAGTTAAAATCTTTTTTTTTTTTTGTTTAAATCTTCTTTCTCTCTCTCTCTCTCTCTCTCTCTCTCTCTCTTTCATTTATTTTATTTAATATTTAAAAGAAAAACGTTCAACAATTAGAATCGTTCATCATTCTTTTTAATGTAGAAATTTTCTTTTCTCGTTTTACGTTTTAATATGATAAAGAACGAATCGTACGTTCCTTCCTATCCATCATATCGATTAGAAAGAGATAGATAGATAGAGAGAGAGAGAGAGAGAGAGAAAGGGAAAGAGTTTAGTTTAGTTTAGTTTAGTTAGCGTCGGTACGCGTATACATGGTAAAAGTTTAGGATACAAGTAACGAACGAACGTTCTATGCTCCGATAGTAAAAGAGAATGAGTGAGAGAGAGAGAGAGAAAGAGAGAGAGAGAGAGAGAAGGAGGATAGGTAGAGGAAAAAGTTTAGTGGGAAAGTTTGAAATGCCGATCCAGAGTTTAAAAGAAGAAGGAATATAGGAGAGGGAGAGAGAGAAAGAGAGAGAGTATAAAGGGATGGAGAGAGGAGGGAGAGAGGGAGGGAGGGAAATGTTTTATCTGGAAAATTAATGGGACACCGTTCCCTTGCCAAAAAGTTCAACCGTTGCCAAGCAATATAAGCTTCGGGGGTGGATGATCATCGAACTTTTTTTTCTTCTCTCTCTCTCTCTCTCTCTCTCTCTCTTTTCTCCTTTCCTTTTTCTTTAAAAAGCCATTGTTTAGATGGTCTCTTCTGGCATGGATTCTTCTTATTGTTTTTTTTTTTTTTTTTTTTTTTTTTTTTAATCTTCTAAATAGTCATCATCGTTCTCGTCCTTGTTGTCCCAAAAAAAAAAAAAAAAAAAGATGAAGACGAAAACTAAGAAGAAGAAGAAGAAGAAGAAAAAAAATATAAGGAAAAAAGTTTCGAAGAATGGAAGAAGAAAAATAATAAGGAAATAAAGAAATGTGAACGACAAGTAAATTAATGTTTGCTGGCATTAAATTTGATGGTTAGGAATGGAAAAGGAAAAAAGAAAAGGAAGAAAAGAAAAGAAAAAAATAAAAAAAAAAAAAAAATGGGGGAAAAAAAAGGAGGAAAAAAGAAAAAATGCAAATTACCAGTGAGAATAGCGTGCGAAATCGGTTAGTGGCGAGCTTTTTGCAATAGCATAAGCTGCGTTCGAAGATAATGCAACAAACGCAAAGGTAAATGTTGATGGAAATGCGATCGAGCCACGCGAGTTTTCCGAATGTAACATAAAGTAGATATGTTAGATAGTACGTACAAAATGTGTAGGTCTCCATGTATAGTGTATATGTATAATGCGCATGTATACACATACATACATACATACATACATACATATATTTATACACATTTCTAACAAAGTACTTATTTGCAACGCGATATCGACTCGTTTCCCGTTTAGAGTATGAGAGAAATTATAGTTCGAGCGTCGAGAGTATGGTGATATATTGTACATACGTGGAAACACGACGGAGACAAGAAATCGTCGAGTAATTACATCGTTGTCCTCGTCATTTTCCTCGTCGTTTTCCTCCTCGTCGTCGTCGTCGTCGTCGTCGTCGTCATCGTCAACGTCGTTGTCGTTGTCGTCAACGTCGTCCACAACGCGTAATCGATCGATCGAAATAATAAAGATTAAAGAATTTCAAAGAAGAATTTAAACATGCAATTTAAACAAGAGTTACTTCAAATTTATCGCTAAGTAAAATAAATAAATAAATGAATAAATAAATAAATAAATAAATAAATAAATAAATAAATAAATAAGTAAAATAGGAAGAAAAGAATAATAACTGTACAAAATAATCACTGTATAAAAATCATATTAATCGTGGATATGATTTATCGAAATAATTTTTATATATTTTCTTTTCTCCTTCTTTTTGTTTTTCTTTCTTTTTCCTTTTTTTTTTTTTCTTTCTTTTTTTCAAGCGTACCACCGTATAAAACGAAACAAAAATCTCGAGATATTTTTTAATTAATTAATTAATTAATAAAATCATTAATTAATTGGATTAATTCTGTAACGTTTGCATGTATTCAGAAAAAAAAAAAAAAAGAAAAAAGAAAAAAGATAAAAGAAAAATGATTACGAAAAACTAAATATGAAAATTATAGAAATACGAACGAGGGATAAGTAGAAATGAAAATATAATAATATGAAAGAGAGAGAGAGAGAGAGAGAGAGAGAGAGAGAGAGAGAGAGAGAGAGATAGGAGGTATAAAACTCGTCTCTCTTATGTAGCAGGGCGATTAAGTATATGCGTAGTTACAGATTCGAGCGCATCGGCCTTTACTCGAACGTTGTTTACACTAGGGGAGGAGGAGTTTAACAGCTGATTCCGCTTGCCTATGTAACCGGAGCGACCCGGACATAATTACATACACTTCAGACACGCATCGTACGCGGACATATGCACATACATACATACCTACATAAATACATATACATATATATATATATATATATATATATATATAAACATACATACATACACATACATATGTGCAAGTACGGTTGCACTGCGGCAGTAACGTACAATGCGGGCGTCAGCGAATAGAGAGAGAGAGAGAGAGAGAGAGAGAGAGAAAGAGAGAGAGAGAGAGATAGGAGGACAGAGAGGGGGTGAGGGGTAGTACTCGTAAATCCTCGAGTATGCATTGCTCAGGGACGTATTATTACGTTGCTGAGCCTTGCGAGTTTACGTTCCTCGCTAAGGAGCGCTCATTTGAGATGTATACAAAGTAGAAGTGGGTCGAAGCTGGATGTTTTATGACGAAGTCCTTCTCTCTATCTCTAATTCTGTCTCTCTCCCTCTCATACTCGTTCCCTCACTCATTAACTCACTCACTCACTCACTCACTCACTCACTCACTCACTCACTCGCCCGCTCATTCACTCACTCACTCACTCACTCACTCACTCGCTCGCTCGCTTGCTCGCTCTCTTTCTATACAAGCTGACTCGGCTAAATGTATACTCGTCTAGTATAATATCTACGTAGGTACCCCGGCCAGAAATTTGCTCGAATATGTCACACTTAATTGCTTGATTTATCGTTCTACACACTTCCCACCCCTTCCTTTTAGTTATTCTCCTCCTCCTCCTCCTCCTCTTCTTCTTCCTTTTCCTCCTGCTCCTCCTCCTCTTCCACCTCCTCCTCTTCTCGTATCACCGGTGGTGGTCGCCTTTCCTAAGTTCGAGGTCACGTATTCCGCTCGACGCGACTGACAGTATTACGAGTACAATGGGGAGAAGGGATGGAGAGAGGACAGGTAGGGGATGGGAGGGGGTGACGAAAGAATTATTATCTCTCTCGGAGGAGGCCTATAGTATACGTTCGTTTCGACCCTACTTCGATCGATTCCCATCTTCTTCTTCTTCTTCTTCTTTTTTCTTTCCTTCTCCTTCTATTTTTCATTTCTTTTCTTTATATTTACGTTAATAAACTTTCTTTCCTTTCTTTTTCCTTCTTTCCTCTCTCTCTCTCTCTCTCTCTCTCTCTCTCTCTCTCTCTCTCTCTCTCTCTTTTTCTCTTCTTTTTCTTTTTTTTTTTTTTTTTTTTTTTTTTTTATATATCTATCGTAAGAAAAAACGAAGTTATCGAAAAGATTTATCCGTTTACAATAAAGCTTTCAAATTCGATATTAATTATATAAAATTATCGAGAATCTTGAGTAATGATATTACTTAATAAATTTTTTCGCGATTAAAATTTACAAACGTTCGCCTAAGCGATCGATTCTTCGAGTCTTCATTTTTTCGATCTTTCTTTTTTTTTTTTTTCTTTCTACGAAGGAAGTAAAGTAAGTGAAGAAAAAAAAAAAAAAGAAGAAAAAACTATAAGAATAAGTAATTGGAAGATTTTTTAATGGCGAGTAAATAAGTATGTATATAATTAATTAATTAATTAATTAATTAATTAATTAATTAAGTAAGTAAGTAAGTAAGTAAGTAAGTAAGTAAGTAAGTAAATACAAAGGGGAAATTTCAATCGATACGATTATCCGGACTATTCTCGATAAACATTCCAATCGACTACGTTCTCTCGCTATTCCGATTAACGTTCCCCGCTAATTGCAAGTAAGAGAGATAGATAGATAGATGGATAGATGGATAGATGGATAGATAGATGGGTGGTTAGAGTGAGCTATAGCAATTATAGTTGTGCGATTACCCAAAAAGATCTTTGATTTCACTACTTCGAACCTCCTCCTCCTCCTCCTTTTCATCCTCCATTTCACTGATCTCCTCTATCTTTTACTACTCCTCTTACTCTTCCTTTGTCTTTGGTTAACCGGATATCTCTACAAATATGCTCTCTCTCTCTCTCTCTCTCTCTCTCTCTCTCTCTCTCTCTCTCTACTTGTTCACTACCGATGTTAATTCAATTCCATTGGAGGGTGCAAGCAAATTCATTGGCTTGCGTAGACAAGGATCATTCGTGCTAACAAAGATGCCTCTGAAGGATAAATTTAATTGAAAGGCCGACGAACGAACGATTTTTAATCCTACTACATAAAGGATTATTTTTCTCTCAAATATCAAGAGAGAGAGAGAGAGAGAGAGAGAGAAAGAGAAAGAGAGTTACAGAAATTTCCATAAACCTCGAGTCCTTCGACTTTGGAGATATGACGATAAAAGGGTCCAAGGTCTCGGTTATCATCCCTATCCCTCTCCTACTCTCTCCTCTCTCTCTCTCTCTCTCTCTCTCTCTCTATCTATCTATCTATCTCTCTTTACCCTTTCGTAATTTTCAGCCAGTTTCATCTTCTCACGATACCATTGGGAATAACCTTTCGTTTCTTCGATACTTCGTCGATTTATAGTCGGATACTTTCTACTTCGTCGAGAGAACGAACGTTTTCGTACGTGTTAAATTATCTCTCTCTCTCTCTCTCTCTCTCTCTCTCTCTCTCTCTCTCTCTCTCTCTCTCTCTCTTTCATTTTCTATTTTCTTCTCGTATAAGTCTTTTTCTTCATTCAAGAATTTTTATACTTTTCAAGAGTTTAGTTCTTACCGAGTGAATCTCTCTATTCTATGATAGCTATGTACGTTAGTACGTAGATATAAAGTGTCTTGAAAAGGTGGAGGGATGATCTTCTTGAAGAAGAACGAGATACGGATATTAAAGTTCCTTTCGAGTTTGTGAAAATAAGTGGAAAAGAGAATATGACGTTATTATTATTATTATTATTATTATTATTATTATTATTATTATTATTATTATTATTTTCTTTTTTTTTATTATTATTATTTTTATTAATATTTTATTCTTATTATTTTATTATCATTACAATTGAAAAATACTTTAAAATAAATAAACCGTTCAAACATCTATTATCAATCTTTATATATATATATATATATATATTCCTATCTCACTCATCTCTATCTTTCTCTGATTTTATCCTTGATATAACGACGACAAAATCGAATGATCTCGTTTATATTCTCGTACAATTAACATTATTCCTATAATTATCGATATAATTTATATCCTTCAATAAGAATAATTTTTATATCTATATAAATGTATACGCGTTTATATGCGTGTTTGTGATAGCTGATGTTCCAATCGGATTGTAACTGAAGATTGTGGATGTTGGATATTGAATGGAAAAGGAGAAAGAGATTGAGATAGAGATAGAGTTAGATAGACGGATAGATAGATAAAGAGAAAAAAGAGAGAGAGAGAGAGAGAGAGAGAGAGAGAGGGAGAGAGACGAAAAAAGGAGAAAACGAAGGAAGACCATTTTTCCGTTGAAATCCTGTAAAA
>NC_060962.1:7094231-7096731 GCF_910589235.1 Vespa crabro
AAAAGAAAAAGAAAAAGAAAACTTTTTTTCAGGTTGATTCAACGTTTTAGGCTGATCATTTTTTCTTCTTTTCTTTTTATCTTTCTCTTTATTTTTTCTTTCTTTCTTTCTCTCTCTCTCTCTCTCTCTCTCTTTCTTTCTTTCTTTCTTTCTTCTCTTTTCTACTTTTTTTTTTCTTTTTTTTCTATTGATTAGCGAAATCGAATCTATTTATTTATTTTCCAATAGAAAACGATTATTCGTTCTTATCTTGTTAGAATTTGCTTTTTGTTTCTTGTTCGTTTTTTTTGTTTTCTTTTGTTTTTTTTTTTTGGTTTTTCGAATTGGAAAAAGTTGGAAAGTATCGTAAGATGTGATTTTTGAATAAGGTTCCCAAATATTATTGCATTTCGTGGATGTTAATGGTGTTAATTCGATTATGCTAAATGAAACGAAACAAAAATTTTGTTTTGATGAGAATGATTAAAAAGTAGAAGGAAGATAGATGAAGGAGAAAGAATGACCGAAATAATGATGTCTTCTATCTTTTTAAAAATCCTACCTCTTAAAAATCATCCCCATAAGAAATATCGTTCTTACGAACGATTTATCATAAATTAGGATTAATAATTATATTCCTTAAATGATCTTCTTTTAAAATATAGACAATAATAAAGCATTATAATCTTTTTACAATTGCAATTATCGCGTAATTAAATGTCGTATAATTCATTAATCTCAATAATTATTTTAATAATTGTATAAGAAAAGAAAATTATAATAATTCTTTCTTAAATAACAAATAAATTATTTCTATTAAATGTGTAAAACGAAGAATGATAAAATTAGTAAAAAGAAAAAAAAAAAAAAAAAGAAAAAGAAAAAAAAAGAAAGAAAAAAGAAAGCAAACAAAACAAAGCAAAAAAAAAAAAAAAAAGAAAAAAAATACTATTAATCATATTATAATATTTATTTAATTCATTATAATACTTTATATTGTAATATATTTTTTTTTAATGAAATTCATTATAATTATTTTATACTTTCAATATATTACAGAATAAGGGGAAAAATTTCGTGGAAATGTTGTAAACAAGAGAGAGAGAGAGAGAGAGAAAAATTCTTCAACAAGATAGAGAATAATGCTTTTCTAGATAATCCGTCAGGTGGATACTGATGTGTATATATATATATATATACATATATACATATATATATATATATACATATTTAAATATATATACATACATATATGTATATATCTAGAAACGTAGGATACATAAATAGGAAAGAATTTTGAGCTCGATGAATCTCGTGAATAGCAGATGGACGAACTCGTCTGGTGTATTTATCTCTCTGGTTATCGTTTCAGATATCACCTAAACGTTAAACGTCGCCCTCTAATTTTAGCATCCTGTTTTTTTCCTGACCGTCAGACAGACGGGAAACAACATCGTGATAAAACACGATAACGCCTAGATGACATTAATCTAAAGAAGGAAGGAAGGAAGGAAGGAAGGAAGGAAGGATGGTAGGTAGGTAGGATAATGAAATTTTTTTTCGACGAATGAGAATCGAACTTTAACTATTCGTTAAAAACGAATTAAGTAGAAGTTGGCGGGAAAATTGATAAAGTCAAAAGTATCGACAAATTTCAATGATAATTCGATCGAATCGAATCGAATCGAATCGAATCGAATCAATTCGCTTCAGATCAGATCGAATCGAATAAAAGCAGTTTTATTTCATTTTGATCTTTCAAACGTTGAACGTTAAAGCCATGAGAGAATTAATAGCCGCTAAATTAAACGTTTTAATTTAGAACGATGGTGATAGTATTGATGGGGAGAGATAGGGGGGGGGCTAGGGAAGGAGAGAGGTGGATCAGGTAGTATCGATAAATGCGTTTATGCTCTTCGTCACGTTTCGTTCCAATCGTTATTATAAGATTTCATTAATCACAATAAAATCTTCTTCGTACGTTCGATAGTTTAAATATTGTTATACTCTTATTATTGTGAAAAATTCATAGTAGAGAAAAAGAGAGAGAGAGAGAGAGAGAGAGAGAGAGAGAGGAAGGGAAAAATAAAATCAAAAAAAGAAAAAAGAAAGAAAAAAAGGAAAGAAAGATTCACTTCATCGTCCATCATCATGCAGATATTACATAGATATTTATAGGTAACGAATAGAACATTGGGAGAGATATTGGAAGCACATGGAAGAGGAAGGAAGAGGACGAGGAGGGAATGAGGAAGAACGAGGAACATCCTAACGAACGTAGCTAATGCCTTTCGCGTTGTTTTACATTGTAACAGCGGAAGGTCTTCTTCCTTTTGAAACAGAATCCGGCATAGAGGAAATTACGATGTGGCATATTCACTACAACGACGACGACGACGACGACGACGACGACGACGACTTCACGTTTCTACACGTGAATAAGACTTATTAGTAGGTTTCCCAGCTTTTCCAAGAGATGTGTACATAGGTAATACATGCATTACGTATGTACCTATGTACA
>NC_060962.1:7101731-7106731 GCF_910589235.1 Vespa crabro
CACACACACACACACACATATATATATAATATATATATATATAAATATATGTATGTATGAAGAAATGAAAAAGGGTGGTAAACGAAGAAGGATAAAAGTGGCGCACGATTAAACGAAGAAAGAGAGAGGGAGGAAGAAAGAGAGAGAAAGAGAGAGAGAGAGAGAGAGAGAAGATATGTCGTTTCAAATACTAAGCTTTAGCTCGATTATCTCGACTATGCCAGAGGCCAGAGTTTCGTGCACGTGCAAAAATTACCAGGGCTCGTTTTTCCTCTCTTTCTTCCTTCTTTTTCCTTCTCTCTCTCTCTCTCTCTCTCTCTCTCTCTCTCTCTCCTCTCTCTCTTTTGACGATTTTGCCAGGTTGGCTACTTGGCTAGCTGGCTTGGTTGGCTGGCAGAATGGCTGGCTGACTGCCGACGAACGTAGTTTCCTACCCCACTTGAGATTAACAGATGGCTAATCCCTCAACTTTGCTCTTTCCGCCAATTAGTGATCTCGCTAACGTATTTCCTTCTCTCTCTCTCTCTCTCTCTCTCTCTCTCTCTCTCTTGTTCTCTCTATCTATCCATCTATCCATCTATCTATCCCTATTTATATCTCTAGCTACGTTACTCTAACACGACTAACATATCTAATAACTCCTGACGAATTTTATTTTTCTACTTTTATAATCATTAAGTTACTAATTTGTAAAGTTAAAAGAAGAAAAGTAAGTTATTCGAAATGATTTCTATGTGATACATAAAAGTTTCTTATTCTTTACCTCGGCTAAGTTATCAAGTATGTATATATATATATATACATAGAAAGAGAGAGAGAGAGAGTGAGAGGGAGAAAGAAGAAAAGGATATAAAAGTGATAAAGTTAAGAAAAAAATGAGAAAGAAAGAAGAAAAACAAAATCGTTTCTCCTCTACTCAAAAGTCGAATCAATGTCGAAGGAAAGAAAAAAAATGGGGGAAAAGAAAAGGTCTCTTGTAATATACAATACGTATACATATATATGTATGTATATATAAATGTAAAAGTATCTATGTATTTATGATAAACCTGTCTACAGATTGACGAATCTTTTTATTAAATTTATTTACTTTATCACCAAATAGACATTAGCGGCAATGAAGAGATATCAGTAGATCAAGAAGACGATAGTCGGGCATTCAGACGTCAGTAATAATCCTTGACCCAGTTACCTCGTGCGAGTCAAATATTGACCTAACTCTTTCTCTCTCTCTCTCTCTCTCTCTCTTTCTCTCTTCTTTCTTTATTTCTCATCCCTCTCATTTTTCCGAGGTCCGAAGCCTGTCTTTACGAAGTCGTTAAAGCGAAAGGTCTTCTCTTCCCTTCTTAAACCACGACACCGTTCCGCGGCTCGTTAACGTCGCAGCAAGTCGGACGGTGTACCTCTGGCATATATTAAGACAATAACGAGCATTCTCTCTTTCTCTCTCTCTTTCTCTCTCTCTCTCTCTCTCTCTCTCTTTCTCTCTCTCTCTAGCTCTATCTCTATCGCTATATTTCTTTCTCACCTTTTATTCTAACAACTTCGATAAGAGTTCTGACTCCTATCAAAATTTTTATTGCTATGACATTTCGAATTAATTCGTACTGATCCACCGTCCTCCCTTTCCCTCCCCCGTTTCTTCCTCCCTCCCCCGCCACCCTGCCTCGCCACCAATTGATCGTCAACCGAACGATCGACTGGCTCTTGATGGATCGTAAATAAGGAAAAAAAAGAAAGAAAGAAAGTAAGTAGGATAAAAAGAAAAAAACGAAGGAACACAGAGAAGAAGAAAGAGGATCCAGTGATACACACATACACACACACACACACACACACACAGGTGGTCACCAAAAATTTTGGTATTTTCGTAACATCGATGATGATAAACATTAACTTTAACTGACTACGGGGAATCCATTAAGCGATAGGACATCGCAACGGATATGGTCGTGCAAAGAGTCAACCCCCCGCCATCTCCGAGTGACCTCGTAATTGATACGTCCCTTTTGTTTGCTCGGACAAGAAGATATCTCCCACGCCCAACATTCTACCGATATTCAACCCTACCGACAATCACCTCAACCTCCCTCTCCCCTACCCCCCAAACCGCGTGCACCCTTCTTCTCCACTATATCCTGGACAATAAGGATCGTAGAATGGACGTGCAAAGTTCACGCGATACTTCCTCGATAAATGTGTACTATCAATCTTTTCTTATCTAACGTTCGTCGAATCTTAACTCTTAAATAGAATGCACTCATTTTTTATTATTATTATTATTATTATTATTATTATTTCCTTTTTTTCCTCCCCCGCTCCCTTCTTTTGAAATACCATCTTCCTGCGGAAACTATTCATTTTTTATACGTCTTTTCTTCGAATCCATTACTGTATATATTTGTGTATGTGTGGGTGTGTATGTGTGTGTTTGTGTATATATAAATATATACAAAACTGAACAGATGATTTTTATGAATGGAAAACAAACTTTTTAAAATTGTACCGAACGAATTGATGTTTTTTTTTTTTTTTTTTTTTTTTTTTTTTTTGAGAAGTCAATAGAATTACTAGATGAGGTATAAGAAAGAAGTTTCTATTACGAAAAGTAAAAGTGCAGATAACTTTTCACGATTCTTCTTTCTTTTTTTCTTTTTTTTGTTTTTTTTTTTTTTATATCTGTTTTTATACCTTTCGACATCTGTCACTTGTTTCCATACCAACCAATTTTAATTTAATATATATATATATATATATATATATATATATGTTTGTAAAGTCATTCTCTTTCAAAAATTCGAGATCTTGTTGGAAGCTGCGATATGACAGAATTTTTATTTTCTCTTCTAAATCGACAAGCGGCTATTTCTAAAGAATTCATTTTTCTTTTATCTTTAACGATCTCATGTAGATAATTATTTGTCCTATAGAAACGATATATTATTTATCTATCATAATTCTTATATTATATTTCAATTAAATTTATCGTCATTTTAATTAGGAAAAGAAAACAAAAAAAAAAAAAATAAAAATAAAAATAAAAAGAAAACGAAATGGAAGAAAAATGTTATATATGTAACTACTCATCGCTCTCTCTCTCTCTCTCTCTCTCACTCTCTCTCTCTCTCTCTCTCTCTCTCTCTCTCTCTCTCTCTCTCTCTCTCTCTCTCTCTCTCTCTCTCTCTCTCTGTCTCTCTCTGTCTATTTATTTGATCAGTATTTTAATTAATTAATATTAAGTATTATTTTAAAATAAATGATCAATATATATATATATATATATATATATATATATATATATATATATTATATGGACGAATATTTCGGTCAGTATTTATAATAAAATATAAGTACGTAATACAAATGTTGAATATAAATAATTAAGCGGTTGAGTTAAGCGTTATGATTATTATCATAAATATTATTTATCATAAATTATTATATTTACTAATATTATAATTAAAATATTGACACTTTCTTTTTTCTTCCTTTTCTTCTTCCTTCTTTTTATTTTTATTTTATTCTTCTCCGTCTCTTTCTATCTTTTCTTTTTTTTCTTTCCTTCCATTACAAATTATCAATTATTTATAATATTCATTTAAAAAAAAAAGTTTCAACGTTAATCACACGATTATATAACGAGACATATTAAAATATATCGTTGTATTGTACATTTTCAATCATAACAAATATAAATTTCCTTCTTTCGTGTCTTTTCTGCTTTGCTTTCTTTTTTTTTCTCTCTCTTTTTTTTTTTTTTTTTTGCTTTTCTTTTTCTTTTTCTTCTTTCCTTTGATTTAGAGTTCGGTTTCGTCGTAATATTTATAAATTTAAAAAAGAAAAAAAAGAAAAAAGAAAGAAAGAAAGAAAAGGAAAAAAGAGAGAGAGAGAGAGAGAGAGAGAAAGGGAGAAAGAAAGAAAGGAAAAGAAAAAGATAAAAAAAAAAAAAAAAAAAGAAAAGAAAAAGAAATTAAGATACAATAATCGAGATGCAGAAAATTTTACTCGATGAATCCAATTTATTCGATGCATTCTTACGTGCTACTCAAAAGAATGTAGCTCTTGCTGGTTTAAAGAAAATCCGCGCGAAGTGTCCTCTCTCTCTCTCTCTCTCTCTTTCTCTATCTATCTATCTATCTATCTATCTATCTATCTATCTATCTATCTCTCTTTCTCTCCTCGAATAACCAACTCGAGATTCGGGTGTATAGTATGAAACGATCGATCGATATCTACTCGAAAAGTCGGCAAATAACTTTAGGTCAAGCATCAGGCCACGAAAAATAAATTGTTCGAGGGGTTCAAGATGAGTACATGTAAAGTCGGGGTTCTCTTCGTTAACTCGTGTATCATCGAATTTTTTCTATCTCTCTTCTTCCCCTTTTCTCTCTCTCTCTCTCTCTCTCTCTCTCTCTCTCCCTCTTTCTATCTTCCTTTTTTTTTTGTTTTAAATCTTTTACGTATTGCAAAAAAATGATACATTTCATTCTTAATTCAAATCAAAAGATAGAAATTCGATTAACAATACTTTTCAATAAGTTTTGAATTTAATGTTAACTTTTGTACGATCTAAATTTTCTTTCTTATAATATAAAAAAAAAGAAAAGAAGAAGAGGGAAGAGGAAGAAATAAGAAGGAAAAGAAAAAAAAAAAAAAAGAAAAAAAAGGAAGAAAATATTTTTTAATTTATCAAAACCTGATACAAAATATCGATACGATTGTAATTATATCAATTGTAACTAATAAATTGTTTATATATGAAAGATAAGAAAAATGATGATGATCGTTTATGTATTTCGATATCTTCACTTTCGTTAACTTTTTCAAAAAATATCTTTTTTTCTTTTTTTCTTTTTTTCTTTTTTTCCTTTTTTTATTTAAACAAAAAATTACTACGCAATTATCAAGCAATTGTAAATTATCAAGCATATTGTACAATTTGTATTTAATATCTATAACGTATTATATTATATTAGAAATATATTTGTAAAAGTTACATC
>NC_060962.1:7116731-7121731 GCF_910589235.1 Vespa crabro
TCTCTCTCTCTCTCTCTCTCTCATTCTCTTTATATTGCCTTCCTTTTCTATTTGTTTCATTCTTCCATTTCTTTGTTTTTCTTTTTTATCCTTTTCTCTTTTTTTTATTCTTTTTTAGTAGACATATTTAATCTACGTCGATGATCGATAATAAAGAATATACTGGATAAATTTATTAAATTAAATAATAATAATAATAATAATAATAATAATAATAGCATTATACGTAACAAGTCCAAAATCGAATGTATGGAGGAATGCTTTCGATAAAGGTACGATTTGAATTTCGGATAGCGGAATTTATTCGAACGATATCGTTCAAAAAGAAAAAGAAAGGAGGAGAGAGAGAGAGAGAGAGAGGGAGGAGTGGGGGAGGGTGGAGAGGGGGAGGGAGAAGCGAATGGAATGCTCGAAAAACGATAAAAATCCTAGAACCTTTGTTTTACTTCGCAATATCGGTTCTTCCTCTTTCTCTCTCTCTCTCTCTCTCTCTCTCTCTCTCTCTCTCTCTCTCTCTCTCTCTCTCTCTGACACTCTCTCTCTTTTCTTTTCATTTCTTTTTTCTTTTTTTCTTTTTTTGTATTATTATTATTACTCCGTTCTCTATTCGCGGTCTCTTATTCGGACTCTCGCACGATTTACCATCATGAGACGCTTTTATAATACAGGGAAAGAAAAAGAAAGAAAGAGAGAGAGAGAGAGAGAGAGAGAGAGAAAGAGAGAGAGAGAGAAAGAGAAAGAGAGAGAGAGAGAGAGAGAGAGAAAGTTTCCCTAGCCCTTTTTACTCTCTTTCGTCATCTTAGCCGTGGCACATTGTGCCACCCTTGAAGCCCTCGGTAACGTGTGCAATATTAAAGAGCTCTCTCTCTCTCTCTCTCTCTCTCCCTCTCTCTCTCTCTCTCATTCTCTTTCTCTTTCTCTTTTTCTCTGTTTAGTACACCGAGAGAACTAACAGAGAAAGAAGGTTTGCTTCGAAAAACGACGAAAAAATAAAAGTATGACGATACTTCGATAGTCGTGTACTATCGTCCTTCTTTTTTCATAGACTTCCTTAAAAGCTCGATTTCGTTTCTGTCACGTACGTAATAAAAAACGAAAATTCGAACATTTATAAAATTCGTGATATAATTCGCGTGACGATAATAATAACATTCGTATCAGAGGAAAAAATTGAAGAAAATAGAGAGGGGAAAATAATTGAAGAGAATGAGAGGAAAGAAATTTAAAAAAAAAAGAAAAAAAAGAAAAGAAAAAAAAATAAAAAAATAAATAAACAAATAAATGGATAAAAAGAAAAGAAAAGGAAAGGGAGGAAAAAGAAAAATGGAAAAGAAAATATTCGCCCTTCTTATATAGAACAATTTTTTTTTACTTTCGATATAACAATTATATATATATATATATATATATATATAATTTTTTTTTCTTTTTTCTTCTTGCTTTTTTTTTCTTTTTTTCTTCTTTTAACATTAAACTTTTAAAATTGATCGAAATGATAAGTCACGCATATTACGATTATAATTATTATTGATATTATTTTTTTCTATTCTTTATCTTTTTTTTGTTTTTTGAAAACTTATCACCTCTCAGATTGTAAATGATGATTAGTTCGTGATATCAAATAGTATCCTACAAAAAAAAAAAAAAAAAAAAAAAAACAAAAAAAAGAAAAAAGAAAACAAAAGAAATTACTCTAAATATCATGCATAGTAATAAATTATTACGAGCAACGTCCATTGGATTGATAATGATTGTAAAAGGCGATAACACGAGTTATTTTTATTATCACTATTAATGTAATAATATTTTTGACATAATAATAAAGTAATATCATCGTCGTTTCCGATTTGGTCCGAACTTTATCGAACGGACGACCTCGAGGAAGGTTGCTCGATCGTACTCCTGGTGCATCGAGCTTAAGCCTAGTAGAAATTTATCACTTGCTCTCTCTCTCTCTCTCTATCTCTCTCTCTCGCTCTCTCTCTCTCTCTCTCCCGAGACCTAAGGCAATAAGCCTTACCACAGGAGGTTCCACCATAACCGATTGTACGGCTTACCGTCTCTATCCGATAGCTTTGTCAATGTGGCCGTTAATTCACGCGAAATAATCGAACCATCGGCAACGAGCCAGCGAGAGAGAGAGACAGAAGAGAGAGAGAGAGAGAGAGAGAGAGAGAGAGAGAGAGAGAGAGATAGAGAGAGAGATAGAGAGAGATAGAGAGAGAGGAACGAGGAGAGAATTCTCTAACCAAATGCGATCCTGCTCTAATCCACGAATAATATTATTGAAATTAATAGAATCCAATTCCATTTCATTACTGATGATTGTATTCATTAGAAAATTAATAGGAGAATAAATTGTCTTCTTTCTTTTATTTTATTATCTTTTTTTTTTCCCCTTTAACAATTATATTAAAAATAAAAATTTTCTATCATGACTCTATTCGTGATATATTAATTTATGGATTTGCGTGTATAAATGGGCGCATTCTTGAAAGACAAAGAGAAATTCTTTTCTTCTAATTCTCTTTAAATATGTATATATATATATATATATATATATATAATATATTATGTATAGAAAAATTGTTGATCGACGGTCGTTCATTACGAATTTATATATTTATCTTATAAGATAAGAGAAGAATTTTTGTGTGTATGTATGTATGTATGTGTGTGTGTGTGTGCGTGCGTATACACATTTTTAACGAAAGATTACATAAATCATCGCCTAATGGATTAGAAATTTTTATGTATATATATATATATATATATATATATATATATATATATATATATATGTATGTATATAAAATTTCTAATCCATTAGATGGCGATTTATATAATCTTCCTACGTTAAAAATTTATCCATATTTGTCTAAATAAAAATATTTTCTCGGATAGTAATAAAAACGTCTTCATTCACACAATTAATAATATACCCGATGTATTTACAAGGATTCACATTGTAAAAATTTTAAGGATACCACGTGCGGGTGAAGGTGGAGGGACATGGGGGAGAGGGATGGTTCGGGCGAGGGGTGAGAGTGGGATTGGGGTAGAGAAAAAAGCGAGGAAAAATAAATTCCTAAGTGTTAGATATTCTTTTCTAATTGATCGTCTTTGCTCTGTAAATAATACAAGTGATAAGGGAAGTCGAAGGAAAAGACCATCGAGAGGGTGATCGAAAAGAAGAGAATCGTTCGACCGTGATAATCGATGACCGATCGATATCTCTCTTTCTCTCTCTCTCTCTCTCTCTCTTTCTGTTTCTTTCACCCTCTCTCTTTCTCTTTCTCGGACGGCTTTTGCTGCATACGAAAAGGGGTAGTTAACAGCAGCAGCAGCAGTAGCAGCAGCAGTAGCAGTAGTAACAGTAGCGCCAGCAACAGCAGCAGCAGCCGCAGTAGTAGTAGTAGTAGTAGTAGTAGTAGCAGTAGTAATAGAGTAGTAGTAGTAGGAGTAGTAGTAGTAGTAGTAGTAGTAGGAGTAGGAGTAGTAGTAGTAGTGGCACTACTACAATCACCATTACCATCACTATTGCTACTATTATTACTTTTACTACAATTATTATTATTATTATTATTATTATTATTATTATTATTATTATTATTATTATTATTATTACTATTATTGTTAAGCAACGTCGTAGCGATCACGAGTCTCGTCTCGTGCCGGTTGCCGTTACTAAAAGGGAATAAAGAAAAGCTACCTCGTGGAAGGTGCGATATTGGCCATCGAACGTTAAGAGAATCACGAGAATCGATCGTCTCTCTCTCTCTCTCTCTCTCTCTCTCTCTCTCTCTCTCTCTCTCTCGCTCTTACTCTGTCTCTTTTTTTTTTATATAAAAAAGGATTAACATATAAAAATTCAAGAAACATGTATGTACGTCCTACCATCATCTTTCTCTATCTCTTTCTTTCTTTATTCTCGTATATAAAAAAAAAAGGAATAATATTCATAGATTTAGCAAATTTTTATATATATATATATATATATATATAACGAATACAAATGTATACACAAATGTGAGGAGACGGCCATCCCGATTGAAGAGAGCAACGACGTAGAATACTACGTGCCGTCGGTAAGGGAGACACGCGAGAAAAAAAAGGAAACAAAAAAAGAAAAAAAAAGAAAAGAGAAACGAGAGAGAAAAAAGAGATCGATCGATCGAGAGAAAGAGAAAGAGTAAAAAAAGAGAGAAAGAGTGAGAGAGAGAGAGAGAGAGAGAGAAAACGATCATTCTCAAAAAGATGCTGTGACAAATTGTAGTAATAAATTATCGATTCAGAGTCATATATATATATATATATATATATATATATATATATATATATATATATATATATTGATTTGTATTAAGCATAACATTAAAATTATATTATTTCATTTATATAATATGACAAAATTAATATTTCATCGTTCACATTTATATTACTATTATATTACCTAATCTTTTCTTTTTTCTTTTTCTTTTTAAAAAACAATTCTGAAAATTGTACGAAAAGAAAAAAAAAGAGAAAGAGAGAGAGAGAGAGAGAGAGAGAAAGAGAGAAAGTAAAAAAGATACAGGAAAAGTAAAAAACTAACTAACGAACGAACGAACCAACAAACAAACGAACAAACGAATAAACGATCAAACAAACAAACAAACAAACAAAAAAATTAATAATATGCATTGCCGTTGTATTGGTTACCTGGCTCTTCGAGCGCGTCTACCCTCTCTCTCTTGTTTCCTGTCGAGCTTTTACGCGCGATCCTCGATGGTGGTCCTCGTACGGATCCTCGGCATGCCTCGACGAGGTACAAAGATGCCCTTTTTTTCTTTTCTTCCTTCTTTTTTTTCGTCTTCTTCTGTTTTTCTCTTTCTTTCTTCCTTCCTTTCCTTCGTCTCTTCTTCTTGCCTTTCTTTCTATCTTTTTCCTTTTCCTCCTCTACTTCGTCTTCTTCTTCCTTTGCTTCTTCCTATCCTTCCTTCCTTCCTTCCTGCCTTCCT
>NC_060962.1:7124231-7134231 GCF_910589235.1 Vespa crabro
ATTAGGTTATTGACAGAAAGAGAGAGAGAGAGAGAGAGAGAGAAAAAAGATTAGATTATCGACAATTTCTTTTTATTTATTTTAGAGAAAATGAAATAATATTTTTTTCGTTTTTTACTTCGATCAATCAAAATTTAATCATCTCTTTCACAGTTTAATCATAATAATTATTATCTAATCGAAAAAATCTTTTTGTTCGTTATCAATTTTGATCAGATCTTAGTCATTCTCGTGTTGTTCGTTAAAAACGATTCGATTTGATTTGATAATAGAAAATGATGTCTAATAATTTAATACAATTAGTCTCCAACTATTGTTCAATTAAGAAAAAACGTTTTCTATCGTCATTATCATGACGTTTATGTCGTGGCTTGTTCATCCTGTTGTTTGTTAAATCAATTTGATTTGATAATTGACGGATTTAATGATACAATAGAATAGTTAATCGTTCATTAATCATCGTGAAATCTAATCGTGAAATATTTTTTATTCGTTACAACATTAATAATATACTGATAACTTTTGTATTATTTTTTTCCTGTATTATTATATATATATATATATATAAAATTCAGAAAAGATCTGACATTGTTGTTCGTTACATGTATTTCATTTTGATAATCGACAAATTGAATAATTCAATTATATAGTATTGAGTAAATAATCATTGATCACTTAACGTCTAATCGTATAAAATAATTATTCATCGAATAATTAATTGTTTAATTAATTCATTAATTAATTGATTAGTACTATCTTATGTTATATAAAATAAAATAGAAATTAACATTTTAAAAGATTAAATTTTTTAATGTATTAAATAAAATGCGTGTATAGAAACGTATGGAATGATTTTGTTAAAATACATTCTTTCGAACATTATCGAAATATGCCTCGTAAAATATTAAATAAATTGAATAAATTAAATTTCGATCGAGATGATCGAATTAAAAAAAAAAAAAAAAGAAAAAAAAAATAATAATAAAATAGAGAGAGAGAGAGAGAGAGATTTCTTATCGAATAAAAATAACAAAAAATTATCGTTAATAAACCTTACGCGATAACTAATCCGATAATGAGATCTACTATCAAAAAATAATCAATATTAGCTGCCTATGTGTGTGTGTGTGTGTGTGTAGTTATACATATATATTAGTCTAAAGTATCTTTTTTAATATTCGATTCATCGAGACGAGATCCGATCGACGTGTGCTTACCAGGTGGTTATACGTTCGTGAACAGTGAGTATTAATATCAATAAAATAAAAACAGAAAAAAGAAAAGAAAGAAAGAAAGAAATGAAGAAAGAAAGAAAGAAAGAAAAGAACTAATAATATAATAATGAAAATAATATAATCCGTAAGTCACGCGATTTGAGTGAAATGTAATAAACGTGTATCATACATACTTTAACTTGTTAAAACGATGATAAAAATCGGTCGTACAAAATCGTATACAAATTCATCAACAAAATTTATTGATAATTAACTGTAACGTTTATAACAATCGTCGATGATCGAAAATTTTTCAAACACGATCACAATATGATGTCGTTCGTCGTCGATGAAAGTTACACAAAAAAAAAAAAAAAAAAAAAAAAAAAAGGGCCCATCAAATTTTCTTCTCCTTCTTTTTTTTTCTTTTTCTTCATTTCATTAGTTCGCTACCGATTTTTAACGTTTAATATTTTAACGTGCGATAATAATTGAAAAACGTGGATTTTGACTTATATATTCATATATATATGTAATAAGAAAAAAAAAAAAAAATAAAAAAATAAAAAAAAAGTGCACTGTGTTATGATAGCTCGATAAAAATTTGGAAATCCATTTTGAGTCTTTAACGTTACTGTGGACTTTATTTTCTTTCTTTCTTTTTTTTTTTTATTTTTTTAATGTCTTTTTCTTTCGTTCTCTTCGTTTTTTTTTTCTTCTTTTTTTTTTTTTTTTTTTTTTTAACGACGAACAGTCATTCTCGTTGACGAGTCCAATTAATTAGCACAAAAATTCTTTTCACTTGGGATATTATTTAACTCGAAGCATTTACTTGGAATATAAGTTTTCCTTTAAAGTGATTGATAAAGGCATTTTGAAGAAGCACGAAATAGTATATTCTTTTTTTTTTTGTCTTTCTTTCTCTCTTTCTCTCTTTCTTTCTTTTTTTAAGATTACGCATTAATATTTGTTATCGTCGATTGAGTAAAAAAAAAAAAAAAAAAGAGAAAAAAAAAAGAAAAAAAAAACTCGTACTATTCAGATCGTGGATCGTGATGCCACCTTTTTCTTGGAGATATTAACGCGATAATAATTTTGGATATTATCTTTTGTCACAGATAAGAAATTGTTATTTTTGTATTTTTCTTTTTTCGTTTCACTTCCTTTTTTTTTTTTTTTTTTATTTTTTTTTTTTCTTTTATTGTCACGAAACGACGATAATAATAAGAATAATAATAAATTGAATTTTTGCGATATTATTATTATATGATAAATTACGTATTGCATTTTTTTTTCAAAACTATTCCAATAAATAAATATTAAATTTATCAGAGATAAACGAAATACGAATGACATAACGATCGGGGCAAAATAAGTCGTAAAAGAACAAAAAGAAAAAAAAAAAGAAACAAAAAAATAATAATAATAAAATAATAATAAAGAAATTGTTTTATTCCTTTTCACTTGCAGAAAATGAAAATTTCATTGATAATATTAGCGTCCATTTTAATTTCCTGCAATGGTTTGCCGTACAAGGATGATACGGCAGGGGGTAAGCTTGTAGAAATATTAAATAAAGAGATGATGGATTACAAAAGAGAACTGATTATTTTTCGTTTTCTTTTTCCGTTTTCTTTTTTCTTTTTCTTCTTGAAGATTCTATTGATAGTCCTTATTCTCCAATCAATTTGGAGAAATTAAGGAAGCTTATGAAAACCGGCAGTGAAGCCCATAAAATACCAGTTTTGGATCCCTTCAAGTTAAAACAATTTGTTTATCAGATTAACGAGGAGTCCATCATTGAGTGAGTAAATATTCAATTAATAATTGTAAATATTTATATAATAATAATCTTTGTCAGGATTATACGACATAACAAATAGTATTTAATGTCGATATAATCAATCGACAGAAAAGGAAATAAAATAAAAAAAAAAAAAAAAAAAAAGAAAAAAGAGAAGAAGGAATGAAGTAAAAAAATAAAATAAATCACGATGCGTTATTTTATTTTATTTGATTTTTTTTTTTTCTTTTTTTCTTTTTTTTCTTTTTTTTTTTCCTCATCGAAGGGCTCACGGATTTCTAAGAAACTTAATGATCAACAATTTATCTACTTTCAATGTCATCAAGGCAGACCTCAATTTGGTCGGAGTTAAAGTTAACTTACATCTATCATGGGATTCGATTAAATTTGTTACCGATTACACCTTGAAAGGGACTTTAATGAAGTTTTTATCGATTTATGGATTCGGCGATATCAAGTAAGTCGAATAAAAAAAAAAATTAATAAATAAATAAATAAATAAATAAATAATGCAACAAACAATAATTATAACATATAGAATGCATCGTGTAGTGTCGATGAAATTAAAAAATGAAATTTATTATATAAATGATTATATTTAATCGGCCGTACGAAAGATAGTTTTTATTTAATAATTAAAATTATAAAGATAAGAAGAAGAAGAAGAAGAAGAAGAGGGGGAAGAGGAGGAAGAAGAGGAAGAATAAAAAAAAATAAAAAAAAAAAAAAAAAGAAACGAAAAGATAAGATTTTCAAACTCGTCTCCTCCTCTTATCGATATTATCGAACGATAATTCTTATCAGATTAAAATAGAACAATACTTTTTATACATCGATTTATAATCTCGATAGAAAATTATATTTAAATCTTTCATCTTCTCTCTCTCTCTCTCTCTCTCTCTCTCTCTCTCTCTCTCTCTCTTTTTATTTTTTTATTGTTTTTCTTTTACTCTTTTTTTCTTTTTTTCTTTTTCTTATTAGCGCAAACGTGAAAGGTTTAGACCTAAACATGACAATGAGTTTATCTGTAAGAGACGACGACATATATGTACGTAGTTTCGAATCGGCAATCAAACTCAAAGAACTCGACGTAAGTATTGATAATATATACCAACGTTAAATTAATAATCGATTAATCCAATCCGATCGATCATAATTAATAATAATAATAATAATAATAATAATAATAATAATAATTAATACGAATAAAAATTTTATAGCTAACAATTACTGGATTATTTTACGACGAAGAAATATCAAGGATAATAAGCTTAGTTGTCTCCGATATAACACCGCAATTGATTGATGATTATCAAAGTGAAATAACCCAAAAATTCAACACTCTCGCTACGAATTTGTTGAATAATTTCTTAAAGGGCTTAAATTTGATGAGCCTGGAGTATCTTCTTTCTTAAATGAAAGCAAAGAAAAAAGAAGAAAAAAAAAAAAAAAAGAAGAAGAAGAAGAAAAAGAAAGAAAAGGAAACAAAGAACAAGAAAACGAAAATCAAAACGAACGAAAGAAAATGATCTAAATCGTTGATCGTACCATTCTCTATTTTTATTTCTTTATATGCAAATATATATATATATATATATATATATATATATATATATATATACATATGGTTTCTATTTTTCTTTCCCCATAAGAATATTATTATACGTTGATACACTTTTATATTTTATAATTATCCTTAATCCCAACTAAAATACAATTTTAGGATTGATCAAAAGTTTTTAAATAATTTCAAGAATAAATTTTCTTTTAGAATTCAATTTAGAATAATTTTTGCAATTTCAACTAATCCAACAAGCCTAACTTATAGTTTTATGGAGAAAAAAAAAAAAAAAAAAAAAATATATATATATATACACACGGAAACACATACATACGAATTAGCTTAAAAAATCTTGAGAAAGAATAATTAATGTTTTAAATGATTTGAAAATATTCGATCCACTGTATATTAAAAATTTTCAGCCTATTTTAATATCAATAATGTTACTTATCAAATTTATTTTGACGACACATAGACAAACACACACGTGCGCACACTACTACGATAAAATGATAATTAATGATATCGTATCCGATAAAATGTTGTTACCTTCAGATTTATGATATCGAGGATTTATAAAAACGGTCGTCTCGTATAATTTTCTCAATGTTTTTCGAGAGATGTTAGCGTATCGAAACTGTAAGTATATGTCAATTATAATTAACTCAATCTATACGAAAATGAATTAATTAATATAGATTATTAAATAATCCTTCGAAGTACTTATGTATGTATGTATGTATGTATAAGTATACATATTAATTCATCAATTCCAAATAATAACAATAAAAATTTTACGCAAATCTCAAATGAATCTAATCTAATAACACGTCTATATACTTATTTCAGAAATATGATTCGTTCGATCGTAATATACTCTGTGATTTTAATTTTCTCTCATGCTTTCGCGCATGAACAGGAAGAAAATTATGATGATGATAATTTAAAACCTTTCTTAGAAAAATTTAAGACCGTAATGAAAACAGGAAATGAATCTCTCAAAATACCTGTGTTCGATCCGTACGATAGAACGGAGGAAACCCTTCACGTTAATTTATCCTATATTACGTAAGTTTTAATTCGTAAGATATTTTAGAAAAAAAAAAAATAATAATAATAATAATAATAATAATAACAAATAAATAAATAAATTGTTTCACAAATTTTGTGAAAATTTCTTCTCCCTTATAAGTGCTGATACAAATTTAAAAAATCTTCATATGACCGGTCTATCGGATTATCAGGTCAAAGAGGGTAAATTCATGCTAATAGGATTACAAGTTAAAGTAGCATTCCATTGGGAAGAAATAGTTACAAAATCTGAATATGATATTAATGGGACCGCAGCTGATAAATATCCGATTTATGGAAAGGGTAAACTCGTGTAAGTAATATTATCGAACGTTTAACGAATATCTACAGATGGTAATGTAGAACTATGTACGATCGGTAAATACTATCAGTCGATATTATAACAATTGAATTCTTCTTACGTTGGATATCGTTTGTTGATTATAATACAATATCATGTTTTAAAATATTCATTAACCTAACTCATTTTTTTTTTTTTTTATTTTAAACGACATTTTAGTGGAATAATTAAAGGTTTGGATGTTACTTGTAACTTACATATGCGCTTGAAAAAAAACAAATTAGAAGTATCAAGTATTACATCGACCGTAAATTTGGAATCACTTGATGTAAGTTTCTTCACTAATTAATTTTGTAAGACCGAACAAAAATGTTATATAAATAATTAACTGTCATGGATCGAAGTACGAAGTTTAGAAAATTTACTCGTAATTGATAACGTAAGTCGATAATGTTAGTTGATAAGGTAGGTCGATAATGTTAGTCGATAAGGTAGGTCGATAAAGTAAATCGATAAAGTACGTCGATAATATACCGACTGAACACAAACAAATATTTATTTCGTCATTCTTCTATACCGATAATCGATATTCATTCTTCTTTTCTTTCTATCTTTTTTCTTTCTTTCTTTTTTTTTTTTTAGTTAAAAGCAACTGGACTATATAATGACGAAAAACGTTCGGAAGAAGTAAGTAAAAAGATATCCGAAAAGGCACCGGAAGTTATTCGAAAATATCCAGTACAAGCAGGAATAATAATGAGCGAAATCACATTGAAAAAAGTCAATGAAATTATAGGTAACAAATCTCTTAAAGATTTGATAGATATTATAAGTTCTTAAAAAAAAAAAAAAAAAAAGAAAAAAAAAGAAGAAGAAGAAGAAAAAAAGAATTAGCGTCTCTTTTTCTTCTATATATCATCTATATAGCATCCCCTTTTTATTATAATAAATACATAGATATAAATGGAAAATATGAATATGAAGAAAAATTCTTATACCTCGATCCGATCCTTCGCCCGAAGATATTTCTCAATGATTAAAATAATGAGCAAAATAAAAGATAAGAAATAAAAAAATAAACTGCGATTTTTGCGTGGCTAGCGAATATGAAAAATTTTGTTTTCCCTCGAATTTATTAATAATTCAACGTGCTAATATTTTTCGAACGAATTTAATAGATACTTCGAAATCACGTAACGATAGAAATATTTAGTTTCCAGAGATAATATCGAATTTCTTTTTCCGTGAAAATTTTGCAAAAGAATTTCAATATTATTCTTATTCGCGATATAACACTTTTGACGATAACGTAACGTACACTTTTGCTTTGATCATATTTATATGACTGTTCTACGTCGATCATTGATTTTACGATGATACGAATTTTTTGAAGGAAGTATTAAAATTATCCTTGAAAAAATATCATATTAAAAAAAAATGACATTCTTCTTTTGAGAATAATTTCTGTACAAGGGGGAAAAAAAAAAAAAACGAAGCTTTTTGAAAAATTCAATAAAGCTGTGTTTTCATTTAAACTTTCATTTTTTTTCAATTGAGAGACCTTCGTCGAAATCGAGTAAAAAAAAAAAAAAAAGAAAACAAAAGAAAAAAAAACTACTTGTACTCGCTATTCGAGTTAACGCGCTTTTTTACGATATTTTTCATCGAACGAGGGAGAGAGAGAGCGAGAGAGAGAGCGAGAGAGGGAGGGAGAGAGAGAGAGAGAGAGAGAGAGAAGAAAAAAAAAGAAAAAGCAAAAAATAAGTTTTGTACAGTGGCGCCCCTTGAACTTTGCGGCAAAATAGAAGAAGCTCGTAATCCTACCCCCCCACCCCCTTACCAATTTTACATAGAAACGCTTGAGCGGTGTGAGTTACATTTCCATGAACTAGACGATTGCCTCCTTGTTTGTTCTATGTAAACTGATGCTCAGATTTTCTTCAGATCCATTCGAAAACACGAGGAAGCGCGTTCCGCGTTGCTCACACGGTATATAACTACTACAATAACTCATTCTGACATTTTAATGAGCTTTTGACGGATGATTTTTTATAGTAAAAATAAGAAAAAACGTGTTCCTGCTGGTAAACATAACCAGCTCCATATTTTTTCTTCCCTTTCTTTTTTCTTTTGCCTTTTTTTTTCTATTTTTTCTTTTCTTTTTTTTTTTTTTCTTTTTTTTTCTTTTTTTTTCTTTTTTTTTCTTTTTTTTTATACCAGTCTGCTCGATTAATTAATAATCTTCAATATTATACATATACGAATTATATTTTCGTTTTCTCGTTAGCGTGATCAATGATATAAACAATATAACGAAGAAGAAAGGATTTAAGGGACTTTCATGATAGATAACAAACAATTAGTTTGCCATTGAATTTTAAGCAGTAAATAAAGCATATATCTTTCTTATTAAATTTCATATTAATAGATTTAAAGATAAACAGTTACATCGATTATTTAAATATTCATTTAAGATACGTTTAACACTCTACTGTTCTCTCTACATATATTTGCAATTAAAATGATTATTAATGATCAAATAAATAATATAATTTAATATAAATAAATTATTTGTAATTTTTTGTTTTTTTTTTTTTTTTTAAATACACTTTCATTGAAAAATCATATAGGCGCTAATACAAGCGTAAAGATAAAATAATTTCAATCTGATATTTCAATTTCTATGAATTTTAATACGTCTTTTTTCTTTTTTTTTTTTTATTGGCCAGATTTCGATTAGATTAACTAACTATTAATCCTCCGTAGAATTTCAATTTATTATATATTTTAATTAATTAAATATTATCATAAGAGGAAATTTCGATCTTAGAGATTTATCTCGTAGAAGAAGAAATTCTGAATTAATTCGTAATCAAGCAAGTCAAAAAATTAATCGTAATCTTGAATTAAATCGTAAAATCGATAAAGACAAAATGTCTGACTGACTTTTGTTACTTATCGTATTAATTATCATTTTGCATTACAACGTGTAAAATATAATCATTTCATGGATTAAAAATTTTAAAACATTTTATAATTTCATTTATTTTACGTTCATAATTAATAATAATTACGTTCAATATTTAAAAGATTATTTTTAAAATGACGAAATAGAATAGTCGGTGAGTGTTCGTCGGTTCTTAATCATCTTGAATGAGAATGAAAGGTAAAGATTTCGAAGTCAAATTCAAAGAAGTTTAAAGATTAGAAGATTAACGAGTGTAAAGATTGAAAGATTAACAAGCGCAAAGTATTAGAAGATTAACAAGTTCGAAGATTAGAAAATTAAGAAGCTCGGAGGGATTAGTTCGCCATATTATATAATAAAATTTAAGATAATACATCAACGATTACCTTTTCTGTCATTAATTGTTATTATCTTTTGTATGTTACAAGTAATATCGTCTTAATCGCAGAGTTAAAATATCCTTTAGATATTTTTATAAATTAACAAACAAACAAACGAACGAACGAACGAACGAACGAACGAAAAATAATTAAATAAATAAATAAATAAATTAAGTTTTGTACGATTAACAAATACTTTCGAATTAATCGATCTTCGAAGAAATATAATCTAACAAATATTGGCTTGTCGAGAAAGTTCTTGCTGATTTATGGTGTGTAACGTAATGACAAAATCGACGCGAACTTTCCGGACGACCTAATATATATCTTATTTTTTTTTTCTTTTTTTCTTTTTTTTTTTTTTTTTTTTTTTTACTCGTCTCAATTGTAGTAACAAATATTTTGTTACAACATAAAAAAATTTCTGTTCTACGCACCAACTTGATTATTGAATTATGAACGAGCGTAATAATCTCTACAAGAAGTTAATACAGTGATACAATAGTCGCATACTACATAGAGAAGGGTGGTAAATGGGAGGGTAGAAAGGAGGGTGGGTGGGAGGGAGGGAGGGAGATTTCCCTATTGCACTTGTAGTTCATATTTCGTCCGTACCTGTCGCTTAAGTCACATACGCTTTAAGTGTGAGAACGGCATTAAAAAGCAAGGAAAG
The DNA here is from genome assembly GCF_910589235.1 of Vespa crabro. Taxonomy (NCBI): domain Eukaryota; kingdom Metazoa; phylum Arthropoda; class Insecta; order Hymenoptera; family Vespidae; genus Vespa; species Vespa crabro. The sequence goes on from NC_060962.1 coordinate 7,134,204, forward strand.
AAAAAAAAAATGCACACACACACACACA
>NC_060962.1:7146731-7154231 GCF_910589235.1 Vespa crabro
GATCTCTCCTTCTCTCTCTCTCTCTCTCTCCCTCTCTCTCTCTTTCTGTGTTATTTGTCGTCTCTGTAGTATTCAACACCAAAACCCGACGACACTTGAGAGGACTTCAACCGTTTTTCGAACTCCTTCTTCCTTTTTTTTTTCGTTTTCTTCTTCTTCTTCTTCTTCTTCTTCTTCTTCTTCTTCTTCTTCTTCTTTCGCTTTTTGCTGTTTGCGAGAATCCAAAGATGGCGGCGTTGAATAAAAAAAAAGGGCGAAAAAAGTAGTAAGAGGAAGTTATGATTCTTTCTTTATTTCTTGAGACGAGTAGAAAACGAGCCCACACACCTGTTACGTCTCCATCGAACGGTGTCCATTCATCCATCTTTCTTTTTCGCCCTTTCGAGGAAATATATACGGGGTGTCTCATTTAACGTCAATCGTTTAACACTTTTACGGGCTTGTAAATATATATTATCGAGAAAGAAACGTTCGAAACCGAAGAAAAATATTTCTAGATTTTTATATATAAATTATTTATTTATTATTATCATCGTCATCATCATCATCATCATCATCATCATCATCATTATCATCATCATTATCATCATCATCATCATCATTATTATTTTTAATAAATATAAAAGAATTATATGTAAATTTTTTTTATTTGTTAAAAGATAAACAATAATTTATTATTTTCGATTTAATGTAACAATTATTTGTCATTTATCATCAATATGCGTTCCTATTATAATGAAATATATATATATATATATTTTTTTTTTTTTTAATGTGAATTTATTATTATTAATAATTATTTATTATATGTGCTAACTATGATGCTAAATATTAGGTAACAGCTATGTTAAATATTATTTTTTAATTAGAACCATTATTTGTATTATGTTGATCCAATTTTGACGGAAACTTTTTTGCCGAACGGTAGGATCCATTTTCTTCTTTCTTTTTCTTTTTCTTTTTCTTTTTCTTCTATTTTTATTTATTTATTTATTTTTTTTTCTCTTCCTCCCTTAGAACTCTCTTTGTTTTCTACTTTGTTAAGCATGGCTCGTTACTCGTCCTAACTCCAGTTCTCAAGATTCCTCTCTCTCTATTACTCTTCCTCTGTCCTTGATATAAGAGAGAGGGAAAGAGAGATAGAGATAGAGAAAGAGAAAAAAAGAGAGAGAGAATTTCCTGTTGTATTACTTTCACGCTTATTGTAACCCGTGCGAATGTGGAAGGAAAAGGTATAGATATTGTTCTCTCTTTCTTTTTTCTCTTTTTTTCTTTTCTTTTCTTTTTTTCTTCTTCTTCTTTCTTCCTTTTTTTTTTTTGAGCGAAGGAGAGAGAGGAATTCATTATTTTACTTTAATTATTTTCAATTTCGTAAAATAGTATTATTGCAATTTATTCGTATTTATCTTAAAACTGAGTTTGATCTATAGAAATCTCTCTCTCTCTCTCTCTCTCTCTCTCTCTCTCTCTCTTTTTCTCTCTGTCTTACTTTAACATTTACTATATATGTATGTATATATATATATATATTATATGTCTATTGAATATTTTAACGAGGATCTCTACTCGTTAAAACCTTTTTATTGCCTCAATTGAACGTTGTGGAGTAGTAAAAAAAAAAAAAAAAAAAAAAAATAAATAAATAAAAATAAATAAAAAAATAAAAAAAGATAAGAAAAAAAAAAGAAAGATTGGACGAGGTGAAGAAGAAGGAGAAAGGGAGGAAGAGATGAGGGATAGAAAGTGGTAAAAAAAAAAAAAAAAAGATAAGAGCAGAAACAAAAATCAAAAAAAAAAAAAAAGGGATTAAAAAAAAAAATAAACAATTCGAATGTCACATGCAAGAGAAGAATGGAAATGGCTGACGACCATTGTGGTTGTGGTAGTAGTGCGGTTGTATAATCTCTGGGTGAGTAGTAAAGGGTGGGTATATATGGTGGCGATGATGGCGGTAGGGGAGGGGGTAAACTTGTGAGCGAGATTAACTACTTTTCTCCGTTTAAAAAAGCACCCACTAAAAGCCAAGTTGCCGACGTGTTGGAGATGGTGAACGGTGGGGGTGGTAGAGGGTGGTAGGGGCTTGGGGGTAAACTCGACTGGAATGCTAAGTAAACTATTTAGCCGTTTTTTCGTTGTTAAAATACGAACGCCAAAGGGTCCGTAACGAGAGAGAGAGAGAGAGAGAGAGAAAGGGGGGGGGAGGGGGGAGGGAGGGAGGGAAAAAAAGATTTTTTTCGATGGTTCAGTGCATACGATGAAAAGCGTTGAAAATGGGGATGAAAAGGTGGCGTACTTGGGAACAGGGTTGGTAAGAGAGGGTAGAGGGTAAAGGATATAGCACGGTTTAGAGAAGAAAAGTATTTTCTCATATTATAAGATTCTCGTTAACTTATAATTCGTATTTTTCGAACTAATCAAAAGAACGAAATTCAATGATCGATCTCGAATAAGTTCTTCGTAATAATAATAGTAATAATAATAATAATAATAATAATAATAATAATAATAATAATAATAATAATAATAATAATAATAGTAATAATAATAATAAAAGAGAGAGAGAGAGAGAGAGAGAGAGAGAAAAGGAAAGAAATCAATATTTAATAAGTTTCTTTCGATGATTATTGTTAATTGATAATACGTATCTAATAATGATTGATTAGATAATTGTGATAGTAGGAAGCGTGGAAAATTTTTTTGGTAGGAATGATGTGTTCTAAAATTCGAGCGAATTATGGTTATTATATAAAGTATAGGTATATGGGTATATAGGATATTTTTATCTATAATATATGTATACTTGTCATATATATATATATATTATGAACGTGTGCATGTCTATTTGAATAATAGTCGGCGGAGGTATGTACGTAGAGTAAAGTAACGATGTTATATATGTGTAAAACAATCGTAAAGTTTCAGATAAGGAAATAGTCCAATTGAGTCACTCTGCTTGCATGCACGAATTGCATTCGCAGTTATTATTTTAATGTATGTATAAGAGAATATAATATACATATATATATATATTTTTTTTTTTTATATTTTATTTATTTTTTGATTAATAGATTAGAACAAGTCCAAGTTCTACGAAGAAAATGACAAATTTATATATCCGTGTGTGTGTGTGTGCGTATATATATATATATATATATATATATATATATATATATATATATATAATGAAATAAATTTTTAATTGGAAAATACCGAATTCTATCAACCTGCATATGTATGCACAAATTGCATTTGGTGCTATTAATTTAATATGCGCGCGCGCGCGTCCGCGCGTGTATGTGTGTGTATTAATAACAGTCAAGTTTTATGAAGAAAATGACAAATTTACAAATGTATACATACTTACTTACATACATACATACATATAATAAAACAGTAATAAAATAATTCAGATATGATAATACCATGTTAGGTTATTATTTCTGCGAGACTCATTCTAGGCGTTAATCCCTTTTGAAAAATAATTATTTCTACGATATCGTGTGTGTGGCCGTCTTTATTTTTTTTTTTTTTTATTTTTTTTTGTATTTATTTTTTTATTTATTTTTTTCTTTTTTTTTTCCTCTCAGTTTTTTTTTTTTTTTTTTTTTTTTCTTTTCTCTTATCGATCCGAAGGAGAAGCGAAGTTCAGCGGAGATAAAAAAAATAAAAGGAAATAATTTAAAAAAAAAAAAAAAATGAAAAAAGGAACCCAATAATTAAGATAAAAAAAAAAAAAAAATTAAAAAAAAGAAAAATAAAAATAGATAAAAAAAAAAAAAAAGAATGGAAAAACCGATCGTCTCGTACATATGTAACGATGCAATATCGCCGATCTTTCTTCGCACGCACAGTTGAAATACAACGAGACGGGATATCGGCTTTGCCTCGGAATAGAAATTACTTCGCGTAATGACACACGATCGTTTCCTGCGGCCGTCGTCCAGGCACGCATAAAATCATCCATACAAACACAGAGACACGCACGGAATATATATACATATACACACATACTTACATATATATATATATATATATTTAAGACACAGATAACCCACAAACACATAAATCCAACACACGGATTACAAACAGCGGATACAGAAAGCTATGTAATGTTCCTTTCCCATTTCGACTTTCTTTCTTTCATTCTTTCGTACGCGTTGATGATGATGATGATGATGATGATGATGATGATGATGATGATTATGATTATGATTATGATGACAAGACACGACGATGAGAACGGTGAACGACGAAAACGACGACGACGACGACGACGACGACGACGACGACGACGAAGACGACGACGACGAGGATGATGATCATGTTGATTATGTTTATGATTATGGTGAGGTGATATAAGAATGCATCGTTGCATCGACAAATTCTAAGAAGAAAGGAGAATTCCAAAAATAGATATGCACGTGGGACAATAAACCGAAGCAAATTGAAATACGAACGAGTAGGTAATATGTAATTTTCTTTTCTATTTATTTATTTATTTTTTTTTTTACTTATTGCTTTTCTATCTTTTTTTTCTTTTTTCGTTCTATTTTTATACATATACGTATGTATATATATTGATACGTAATTATTGGATGTTATGTTTAATTCGATCGATTAATATTATATTATCGTTTAAAAATTACTTTTAACTAAATATATATATATATATATATATATATATATATATATATATATATATGGAGTGTCTTGTTTGAAATTATTAATTAAAAATATATCAAAAGTATAATGAAGTCAATGTTATCGTTTTAATTCTGTCATTCTTGGTTTTTTTTTTTTTTTTTTTTTTTTTTTTAAATCTAGAGAAAAATGTACATAATATGTATATAGAGATGTATATATAAAAATAGCATAAGGAAAAAGAGAGATAAAGGAAGAGGGAGAGAATAAAAGAATCATATCGAATGATCCTAAAAATTCACATAAACGTTATATTTCTATCCTTATAGTATCACGACGTCTGGGGAAAAAAAATGATATCTTTTGCATTGGTTTATCGATATTTCAAAAAAAAAAAAAAAAACGAATAAATAACCTAAATCATCCTTTCTCTTTTCCTCACCTTTCTTTCTTTCGATCTTTCTCAATCATTTTATTTCATATGACAGACTCTGTCATTATAGAAGGATAATGATGCTGGCGTGTCGAACGAGAGAAAACGAATAGGCAACTCGTTTGTTGTGTGTATCTCTTTCTCTCTCTCTCTCTCTCTCTCTCTCTCTCTCTCTCTCTTTCTGTGTTTGTGTGTACGTGTGTGTGTGTGTGTGTGTGTATGTATGTATGTATATTATATGATGTGGTACACAATACATATATAATACAGTATAGTTTGGTATGGTATATAGTAAAACATCAGTCCGCGTTTACTTCAACAGCGAGGACGCGGTTTCGAAATGGCAGCCGGAAGTCTATAATCGTTTCGCGGAAAGTCGTTTCCTAGTTTCCAGAGCGTCTCCATGAAATATAGTCCCCCCCACGTATATGGATTATTTTTCATATGAGATGATTTTACGTTTATGCGTATGCATGGACACACGTAATATATTTTTTTCTCTCCTCTATTATATTATTTTTTTTTTCCACTATTTTTTTGTTCTTCCCTCCCCCCTCCCCCTTCATTTTCTATATATATATATATATTTTTTTTTTTTATGAAATGCATGAAACGGAAGTACCAGATAAAAGGAAGAGAGAGCATGAGAGAGAGAGAGAGAGAGAGAGAGGGAAAAAGAATCTCATGAAAATGACAAAGATAAATTTTTCTTTTATTCTCTTCTACATGCACTCCTCTTCATTATCTTCTTTCCTTTTCTTTTATTCTATTGTATGTATATATATATATATATTTCCATTTCTCTTTCTCTCTCTCTCTCTCTCTCTCTCTCTCTCTCTGTCTCTCTATCTCATTTTATCTTTTTCTTTGAACTTGTTCATATACGTGTATGCATATATATTCGTGTGTATATATGTGTGTGTATGGTTGTCCTCTGTATGTGTGCAGGGACTAAGGGTCTTCTGGACGAGCAGATAATGACAAGCTTGAGGATGAAAACTGTAATTTGACGTATGCGAACGGACGTATTCTCTATCTGTCTGTCTCTCTCTCTCTCTCTCTCTCTCTCTCTCTCTCTCTCTCTCTCTCTCTCTCTCTCTCTTTTTCTCTTTTTCACTTTTTCTCTTTTTCTCTCTCTCTTTCTCTTTCTCTATCTCTCACAATCCGTTCTCATCCCTTTCGAAAATTTCATTCCTTCTTTCATTGACCTCTTCCTCCTTCCTTCCTTCCTTCCTTTCTTTCTTTCTTTCTTTCTTTCTTTCTTTCTTTCTTTCTTTCTCTCTCAGTAGTTTGTGTCGTGTCGTCGTTCTTCTTCGTCGTCCACCGAGGGTGGAAGTATAGTAATTCGTTCGCATTCGGTTAGACCTACCAAAGATTCGTTTCAAATTGTTCACGTCCCTCGTGGAATTTCTCTCTCTCTCTCTCTCTCTCTCTCTCTCTCTCTCTCTCTCTCTCTTTCTCTCTCTTTTTCGTTTTTTTCCCTTTTTTTGTTGTCTTCATTTTTTTTCTCTTGCTTTCTGCCTATCTTCTTTCTATATTTTTTTTTTTTTTTTTTTCCCCTATTTTTGTGGATAATTTCATTTTCTATCTCGAATATGTCGACCCTTTATTCTTAGGATTTATAATATCACGATACTTCAAATTATTATTATTTTTCTTGTATCTGTATATTATCACGTTTCTTTTTTTTTTTTTTTTTTTTTTGAATTATCATTTTTTATTTCTTTATCATTATAATATTATTATGATTTGTAATAATAAGAAAAATATATATATATATATATATATATATATATATATAAAGAAATATAAAAGAGTTTATAAACAAACATGTTTGATTAAATAATAAATATTTATTTTTTGATCAATTAAATAGAATATTATTAATAATAATTAACTAGAGTTACTTTTATTTCTATCAATCTATCTATCTATACATCTATCAATTTATTTATCTATCTATCTATTTATTTATTTATCTCATTGACTTTTTTTAGTCTTATGGCTTTTTGCCATATACGTACATACAAATGGGTACGTACATACATACAAAGATAAATATATACATATACTCGTACGTGGACAACATAGAAATACGATTGAATTTAAGAAATGTATAAGAATTTTGCGTCACGTAAGTTCAAAAGCAAAGTAGGAAAAAGCTCGGATGCTTGCTGACGTGCTCGCAAACTTGCTTGTCTTGTGTATGTATCCATCGATGTAAATTCTTCCGGTCGAACACATGTTTTGCATATATATATATATGTGTGTGTGTGTGTATTTCTACATATGTACATACGTACGTACGCACGTATTTTCTTTCGTTTAAGATAGTGTTTTACAGAGATGAAATTCACAGTGAAGAAGAAGAAGAGAGAGAGAGAGAGAGATAGAGGAGAAAGATAGAAATAGAAAGGATAAATTCA
>NC_060962.1:7159231-7211731 GCF_910589235.1 Vespa crabro
AACGTTTACAAGAAAATCGATTGTATTATAATGTTTATACGGTTTGTTAAAATTCAAGGCGCCTCCGTCAACTTGATGAAAATATCGATAAAAAGATATTCCAAAGGTACTTTGGATACTCGTTCGATTCTTATTGATATTCTTTTCAACTTTCGTTCAACTTTTAAATTATCGATTTCCGTTAGGAAAAAAAAAAAAAAAAAAAAAAAGGAAAAAAGAAAAAAAAAAGAGAAAAACATAAAGAAAAAAAGTGATAAAAAGAAAAGAGAAAAAGATTATTACGACATTATCGTATCTTGACAATAATATTCTATATGAAATAACTGCAATGCGTATTACATTTCCCATGGGAAACGTAGGAACTTTTATTTGAAACGTTTCTTTACAAAACCAATAAGAACGGAGATGTTGGCCATATCGTTTAAAATGAAACATCCTATATATATATATATATATATATATATATATATATATATATACTTACGTGTATGTACATCGCACTCGTTCATTTTTGTTGTTGAAATTTCTTTGTAAAAGTTTCTACGAAGAAATTAGATAGACTTATCCGTGTAATTTGTCTGTTGCGTCAGCGATTCGACGAACTCACCTAAATGAAATGAGAGTAATGACGTGTTGGAGTGGTGTGTGTGTGTGTATGTGTGTGTAAATGTATATACATATATATTATACACATAAGTCCATGGTACATATATGTATGTACGTTATCATTCGTGGGAACACATAATGACGATGATAACGCCCGCTTATTATGTGTGCGAGCGTGTGAGTGTGAGTGTAAGTGTGTGTGCGTATGTATAAATTAAAATTAGAAATTGTATATTGTTATGAAAAAAATTATTTATATAAAATTTCACATAATTACATATGTACCATACTGAATGATTTTTTTTTCTTTTTTTTTTTTTCTTTTTTTTTTTTTTTATAGTGAAACATTAACTTTGAAATATAAATTAATTTGATATTATTAAATACACACGAATATTATTAAAATAAATTAATATAATTATATATATATATATATATATATATATATATATATAATATTGTTAATTTTGGAAGGATACTTCTTTGGTAGTTTTTAAAGAAAATTTTGATCGTCATTGCATGATCATTCTTATTTATTTATTTCTTTTATTTTTCATTTCTGTTTTCTTTCTACGTGATATCGAAGAATTAATGAGATTAGAATTACCGTTAATTCGGCCTCCGTCTCTCGTGCAACGATGCGTCATCATTTGCTAATTATTTCGCGAGACGAGACTCGTTCCAACAGGTAGAATCAAGACTTCCAGACGATTGCTGTATAATATATATATATATATATGTGTGTGTGTGTGTGTGTGTGTGTGTGTGTGTGTGTGTCTGTTTGTGTGTATTTATATATATATATTATGAATATATGTATGTATGTATATGCACATATATAAAAACTACGAATTAACAGTCGATGAGAAAAATTTATTTATATTAAAAAATTTATATATATATAAAATTTTATTGGGCGTGTCTAATAGTAGAAAATTTATAGAGTGCAAAATAAAAAATTCCAGTCACGTTATACCCATAAAAAGAAATACAATTAAGCTTTATATATATATATATATATATATATATATATATATATATATATATATATATATATATATATATATAATAAAATTTATAGACTTAAAGATAAAAAAATTCGAGTCACGTGATACTCCATAAAAAAAGAAGAAAAAGTACACTCGAGCTCATATGTGGCCAACGTTGTTTCATTTTTTTTTCTTTTTTTTTTTTTTTTTTTTTTTTTTAATTTTGTAACATTACTTTTTTAATTTTTTTTTCATTTTTCTCTTTTCCCTTTTTTTTTTTTTTTTATTATTATTATTATAAATTCATACGATCTAAAAAATGATAGAGAAAGTAAAAACGAAAAAAAAAAAAAAATAAAAAAAGAAAAAAGAAGAAAAAATAAAATCGTTTGTAGCGTGATGTTGCATAAAATAAAACAAAATAAAAGGGACGGGAAAAAAAAGGGAGGATAGAGAAAAGGAATAATTAAAAATCGTATCGCGCCGCTTATTTAATTTCCCGCGGCTTCGCAAGTAATTCAATATTCCCGCGTCGGCCATTATCCATAAGGATTATAAGAGGGCGTGCTGCGAGGGAAATTCAAAATTACTTGGAAATATTCTCTCTCTCTCTCTCTCTCTCTCTCTCTCTCTCTCTCTCTCTCTCTGTCTTTTATTTTATTTTCATTTTTAATTTTTATTTTCATTTTTCCTTCCCCCTCCCCCTCCCCGCTTTTTCTCTTTTTTCCTCGATGCTTTTAAAGGATAGTCGAGGTATATCCTAATCTCTAAATTCAATGATAATTAAATGTCCCGGTGATAATGTTTCGAATAAGGAGATGGAGTAGGAGTAGGATGAGGCGGAGGGTCAGGAAGGGTATGTAGTAGTAGCAGTAACAGTAGTAATAGTAATAGTAGTGGTAGTAGTAGTATTAGTGGTAGTAGTAACGGCAGAGAGTGGCTTTTTATAATCACGTTTCAAGCTTCAATTAGTCGAGAAAGCTTTCTAATGGTTCGGCTGTTCGCTTTTGTGTATAAGCAAGGAAAATGAAGTCGAGCTTAGATTCGCGGGAGAGGGGAGGAGGGAAGAGGGAAGAGGGAAGAGGAGGAGGAGGAGAAGAAGGAGGAGGTAATTTGACGATTAAATTATATCGCTCTTGCACGCGATCGTAATACTTAGAAGAAGAGAAGGAGAGGGGGAGGGATATATATATATATATATATATATATATATATATAGAGAGAGAGAGAGAGAGAGAGAGAGAGAGAGAGAGAGAGAGAGAGAGAGAGATAGAGAGAATGATGGATAATTTCAAAGAAAGCACTCAAAGTTTAGCTATTGTCGTTTGATTTTCATTATTCGTTTCGATACTAACATAATTCCTTTAATAATTTATTTTTCAATACAATTTTTCTTAGTATAAACTAAAATATTATTTATGTAGGTGTATATTCACGCGCACCCACACATAAATAAGTATGTGTATATGAAATCAATTTCTGTTATCTCTTTTTGAATTATATTAATTTTTTTTTTAACAATTTTGCTATATATATATATTATATAAAATAGATGAATATATATATATATATTTTTTTTTGGAGATATAGTATAATATACTAGTATTGAGTATAGTATAGTATAGCATAGCATAATATAGAGCGTAGTATAATGTAGAATATATTAGTATAGTGTAATATATATATATATATATATATATATATATATATATATATATATAAATAAATTTTTTCGTTAAATTAATTAAAATAATTTGTTCATATTATTTTATTTTATATTATTTTATTTTATATTATTTTATTTTATTTTATTTTATTTTATTTTATTTTATTTTATTTTATTTTATTTCACCCTATTATAACTAGCATTAATTAAATTTTTTTTATTAATATTTAATATTTGTCTACAATACACACACACACACACACATATAAAGAAGATAACAGAAAAAGTTTTCTTATATTAATTAGATAAATTTTTTCCTCAGTAAAAAAAAAATATATATATATATATAAAATAAATGATAAACTAAAATCTGAGCATTATCATTATGGCCGGGGGTCGTATTCTTCGATCGTTGTTAACGGCCGATTTCATTGGCTGAGTATTTCATGTAAGGGCAATAATCTTGTGAAAAGCCCCATACAACATACTACCTCCCCCATGATAATCCCTTCGAACTTATTACCTCGTACGTTAGCTGTATACGTAGTTAGGAACGAACGAGCAAGGAGAGAAGGAGGTGAAGGAGAAGGTGTTGCTGAAGGTGGCGGTATGGTACGAGGGGGGTTGAAGGAAGAGGGGAATGATGGTGAAGGACTGAGGGAGGAAGGTTTCAGATATGGTAGGGGTTAAGTGCAAAGCGAACTTACGTGTACGTCGGCCGTTACTCGCTAAAATCCTCGAAACAAGAACGACGCTTTCGGAGAAACCGATAATGTTCGCCATTTTTTTCTCTTCCTCTTCCTCTCTCTCTCTTTCTCTCTCTTTCTCTCTCTTTCTATTTTTCACTTTGTCTGTCTCTCTCCATCTCACTTTCTCTTGTTTATGTTTATGAAGCAGCTGTCGCGATCATTCGTCGTGTCCCATGAAGGAATCATTTCTTTTTTTTTTTTTCTTACAAACCAATTTTTAAATCACTTATATTCTAGATCAATGATCGAATGGTTCGATTTAAAAATGAAAGAAAGAAAGAAGGAACAAGAAAAACAATGAAAGATTATTATTATTATTGTTATTATTATTATGGATTTAGTGTATGTCGAGATTGTTATTCAATTTTTTTTCTTTTTTTTTTTTTTTTTTTTTTGGATACCATCGTTTGTTACCGTCGAAGCTTAATTATTTTTTTGTTTGTTTTTATTTATTTATTTATTTATTTTTTTTTTATTAATTACAAACGCGTCTATTCGCCTTTATCGATTAATCATTTAACAGTGAGCTATATTCGAGATTATGGATCGACTGAATTCGAAAAAAGAAAAAAAGAAGAAAAAAAAAAGGATAGATTATTAAATTCATAGAAACTTTTCCAATTTGTATTATATTAAAATGTACATTTTCGAATTAACTCGCACGCGATACTTTCTCTCTCTCTCTCTCTCTCTCTCTCTCTTTCTCTCTCTCTCTTTCTCTTTTTCGTAGCCGGCACATTTTTATTAATTAAATAAACCCCGCACATATATTGATCATTCAACCAATGACTGACTGACTGACTGACTGACTGACTGACTGACTGACTGACTGACTGACTGACTGACTGACTGGCTGGCTGGCTGGTTCGAGATCAAGGATCGATTGAGTTCGAGGAAAAAAAAGGCTATGAATAAAAAAAAGAAAAAAAAAACCAAATAAAATAGATTATTAAGTTTATAAAATGCACTTGCTAGCACGTGATATTTTATCGAAGTTAAATCATTTTTCTTTGTTTTTGTTTCCTTTTTTTTTTTTTTTTTTATTTTTATTTTTATTTGTATCTTTTTTTAAACGGTCCACTCGTTTATCGTTTAATTAACAATGGGATTGATATTTAAAACTTTAACGATCGACCGAATTTGATTTGTCTAAATGTAAGAGGGAAAACAAAAGGAGGGGGGGGGTGGGAGAAAAAAAACAAGAAATGATTAAAACTATAGAAGCTTTTTTATGTTCACTCTGGAATATATTATATACTTGTATGTTACTTTAGATATGAATATTGTGGTAGTGAAAGAGTGAGAGAGGGGGGAGGCGAGGAGAGTGCAAGATAAAGATAAAACTACGTTATTCCTATGCTTTTTTCTTTTTTTTATTTTATATATATATATATATATATATATATATATATATATATATATATATGTATGTATGTATGTATGTATGTATGTATGTATGTATGTATGTATGTATGTATGTATGTATGTATGTATGTATGTATGTATGTAGTATGTATGTATACACGCAATGAATTTCCATTTTCGATCCCGAACGTGCGGTAAAACGTCCGTTCCACTTTTCCTACCATTTCTCTTTGTTTCTTCTTCATTCATGGCTTTATCTGCAACACCGTTTCTTACTTTCTCCATTTCGTACCATTCTGTCCCGGTAAATGAAAAATAAATAATAATGATATCTCAAAAAGTTTGTAAAAACGTATAATCCTCGTATCCATTTAAAAAGAATTTATTAGAATATAAAATTAAATGATTTTGTCATATCGAAATATTTATTCTTATTCATTATTTAATAATATTATATATTATTAATTTGTATATATATATATATATTATTTAAGATGTATTTTTTATTTTACATAATATATTTTTTTATTTCTTTCTTTTTCAATCGAGTAATAAAAATTATATCGTATAAATGAAAAATAAAATAATTGTATAAATAAAAAATTATATAATTATATTAAGTAAGTAAAAAATTATATCGAAAAATTATCCATATATATAAAAACATGAAAAAAAAAAGAAAAAAAAAAAAAAAATCATGTTCAAAATTAAAATCTGTTGTACGAAGAAAAAAGAATAGAAGAGAAAGAAATAAAAGGGATTTTAATCCGAAGCATTTAACATTTTGGTTAAATCAAATATTTAACTCTAGTAATAGAACGTTAACGTTGAGTTTTCTTTCTTTCTTCTTTCATCTTTCAATCTTTTTATTTCTTTTCTTTCTTCTTCCTTTTTCCTTCTTCATCTCCATCTTCTTTTTATTTTCTTCTTCTTCTTCTTTTTTTTTTTTTTTTTTTTTTCATCTTTTTCTTTTATTCGCGTCTCTTTGCTTTTCATTCCACTCCAATTCTCTCGGTAATGGTTTCCAATGTACCTACTCGACGCGTTGATAATCGCATAGCATACTGAAAGCAATGATCATAACCATTCGGTCGGACCACTTGGAATACCTAAAGCTTTTCTATTTTCGACAAGTCATCGCCGTATTGCCGATATTGACTTTTCTGACCTGGAAAATTTCTATTTATTCTCTAAATGACGTCGGTTCGACCAAATACCTTCTTATATTACGATCAGATTTTACTAGGTGAAAAAAATGAATGAATGAATGAATGAATGAATGAATGAATGAATGAATGAATGAACGATCGAACGAACGATATATGATATATATCAATTATATTTGATAATATCTCTGTGATTTTAATCTACGTTAAAAATTTATATACCCATTTGAATCGTCAATGTTCAACTTTTTCTATTGACCTCGTCATCGTTTTTATTTTTTATTTTTATTTTTATTTTTATTTTTATTTTTATTTTTAATTTTAATTTTACCGTCCATTGAGAAGTTTTCAACGATCCTTAATTAAACGAATGTTATATGTCATATTAATCAAGCGTTATAACGTAATTAACGAACGTAAATCATTGTTATCACTTTTATCAAATATTTATTTATTCGAACGATATTTTATTCGAGTTCTGTATACATTCCTTTTCTCTTTTTTATTTTTATTTTTATTTATTTATTTTTTATTTTTTTATTATGTTTTTGATATTTATTTTGTTCTAATTAAAAGTTTTCATTCAATTTAATTTGTCAGAAGTGAAATGCGCAAATATTCCAAAAAATGTCGAAGATAATATAATTTTAAAATACCAATGTTAGTTAACACTCGTTTTATAAATAGTTTATTTAATTATTTTAATTTGAATATACAACCCTGAACGATATTCTCGAAGTATAGTAAAGACATTCGTTTACTATACTTCGAGAATATTCATAAAAACACATATACACACACAACAACATATATATTTTTTTTTTTTAATAATATTAACGTATAAAATTTTAATATATATATTCTATTAATATATATATATATATGTATGTAACTTAATTTAATGTTTATAAAAATTTATTATAAAGAAATATTTATTAGATATTGAAGTTTTCAAAATACGCGAGTAAGACAGGAGGGCAATTTTTGAAGTACGTAAATGTCCTCCTTGTTCCAGGAATTCGACATTTCTCTGAGCCAAATAGGTTGATTCGACGTTTCCACGAATGGTATATTTTAATATTAGAACATTAATCGTAGAGAGAACGCAGCTCGTGCGTCTTCGCATTACGCAATACCGCGTACGGAATCTATAAATACTAGTTGCAGCACGTATTCACGTATAACATATATCTAATGTACATTGGTATTATTGTATAATATGAGACGGTATTATAAAGTGTATTTACACATTCACGTACTTACAAACAGATTCGTATGAACAGCCAATCTCTACTTCGTAATGCCGATTACGAAACTTTGCAATTTTTCGTAACAAATTAATAGTATATTTGTACAATACAATTATACACGTTCCGATCAAATTATTTGGAAATATTATCAAAATTGATCTTACGATAACGTTTATCGTGTGTCTTCAAAAAAAAAAAAAAAAAAAAAAAAAAAAATTGACCTTGAGAATTTTCTTTTTTTTTCTTTTTCTCTTTTCTCTTTTATTTTCTTCCTACGAAAAATTAATAATTCTACGTTGTTATTTGATGTCTCGTTTAAGAAAGTCCATCGAATTTTTTCGAATTTGTGAAAAATTAGAAAATTATTCTGATTATTCTGAAAAAAAAAAAAAAGAAAAAAGAAAAAAAAGAAAAGGTGTTAATTTTTTTCTACAAAATTGAAACCTTTTGCGTTTATTGGAAAGACGTTGAAAAATAAAAATTAAAAAATGGAAAGCAAGAAGAAAGGAAGGAAGGAAAGAAAGAATGACCCCCACGCGATCACTTAATTTCCATATTGCAAGAACTTTCGACTATAATTTCAGCGTATCACGATTATTCACTGGTATTTTACTGTACTATGTCGAGAGATGATTTCCTTTAGATAACACGAAACGTTCGAAAGCATTCCTATCTTTTGCCTCCGAATGAATGGCCTCGATGATTTCGTACAGTTACGACGAGCACGTACCAAAATTTCTGACTTTCAAGCTTGTTAGGTGATTGTGCTACTACAGTTTCTGCTCCTGCTGCTGCTGTTGCTGGCCGCTGTTACATTGTTGTTGTTGTTGTTGTTGTTGTTGTTGTTGTTGTTGGAGTTTTACGTATTGAATATATTCATTCTACTATGTCGATGGAACAATGTATACTTGAATGAATGCATTCACGTCAAACATTTCGTTTATGATTTTGATGGATAAGAGCATTGCACTTGAAATAATACTTGAAAATTTCATAACACAAAAATTGAACTTTTATAAATCAATTATGATGATCGAGAATCCATTTCTTTTTGTTTTGTTTTATTTATTTATTTATTTTTTTTTTTTTTCTTTTTCTTTTTTTTATACATATAAGAGATATCTATTTTTGAAGTTTTATCGCGTAGTTCTGTTACACCTTGTATATATTGTAAATAAATATATATATATATATATATATATATATATATATACACACATGAATGGGCAGAGAAAGAGAGAGATTAAAACAAAGCTTATTTCATTCCCATCGTATTTTCATTTAAAGGAATCCTTTTACCGTTATAGGATCACCGTTAAGCGAGGCTTTTATTAATCAGAGTAGACGTACATATTCCTTTTAAATGATATTTCTGTGTGTATACCTGTGTTTCGATTCTCGAGATATCGAATAAATATATACGATAAATTTGCATCTACGAATTAGGACAACATTATTTTTCCTTAATCTGTATTTATAATGATACATTAAAAGTATATTTTATTACTTGTAATTAAGAGAGAGAGAGAGAGAGAGAGAGAGAGAGAGAGAGAGAGAGAGAGAGAGAGAGAGAGAGAGAGAGAGAGAGAGAGAGAAAGATTAATAAATTTAAATGTTAATTATAAATTATTCTGATTTGTGTGTGTAAAATTTACTTTTGTTAAATACATGTGATATGCATAGACATAGTAGATATATTATGAAGCAAGATAAGATGCAATTTATTGTCTATAGAATATATCTATATACATAGTAAAGTCAAATATAGAATGATATAATCTGAAAGCGATAAGAAGATATAAAGTATAAATGATTCATAAATTATCATAGAATATTAAAAATGAAGTTTCTTTTTCTTTTTTCTTTTTTATTTTTTTTTTTCATTCAAAGCATATATATATATACACTTCATAAATTATCATAAATAATTAAAAATAAATTCTCTCTCTCTCTCTCTCTCTCTCACTTTCACTTTCATTCTATTTCATACAGAATATATAAGTATATCAAGAGCAAGTAGTACTATTATTAAAAACAAAATATACAAAATTTACAGGCCATACTATACATACTTACATACATATGTATGTGTATATATATATATATATATATATATATATATATATATATATATATATATATATGTATATGTATATGTATGTGTATGTATGTATGTATAATAGAGTCAAGTATAGTACAGTATGTTATAACAAGTTAGAGATAAATAGATATATATATATATATATATATATATATATATATATATATATATATATATATATATATATATATATAGCGAGAGAGAGATAGAGAGAGAGAGAGAGAGATGTAAAATTTGGAACGGTAAACCGCAGGTATGTGCAGAGTTTAGGAGGCTTGAAGGTATGTAGTTGCATCGTACATAACCCCTCCTGAGAATTCTCCACATAGAATAGATAGGTAAATGAAAGGGATGAGTAGAGATGGTGGATGAGAAGATAGAGGAGAATGAGGAGATGGAGCAGAAGGAAAAGGAGGAGGAGGAGAAGGAGGAGGAGGTAGAAGAAGAAGGGTCTAGATCTAATCGAGATTAGACGAATACCAGCGGCCGCATCATACTGAGTCCCGCTCAGTGTACATCGAAAATCTCGTATTCACGACCGCGAAACCATGAAACTTCGACACAGAAGGGGTGAGAGAGAGAGAGAGAGAGAGAGAGAGAGAGAGAGAGAGAGAGAGAACTTTCAACTTTCTGACAGATCGCGTTGCCTCCATTTCAGTTTGCTTTCGTGCGATTCCAAAATTGGAACGTTTAGATTATATACATTTTATTACTTTGCCATGTAATAATAATTTAGAAATTAAATATATATATATATATATATATATATATATATTTAATAAGTAAGGAAATCTAAGAAATTATAAACTGAATTAATGTATGAATGAGTGAATGAATGGAATAATGAATGGATAAATGAATGAATGAATATAATAAAGTAAAAAAAAAAAAAAAAGAGGTAATAAATAAATAATTAATGTCAATGTATAATTACGAATGAATATATATTAGATTGAGGATAATTATTATTCGTATATAATTGGTATATTAATTATATTGTATAATGATTAATTAATTAATTAATTATCTATAACATGAGTGTTTATTTCAATGATATTATTCATATATAATGTCGTATTTAAATTCTAATATACAATATGGGTACAATTATTTATATTTAATTTTTGTATTTGAATGAACGATAAATCAAGATGCTTTAACATCTATCTTCGTTAATAATATTGAAGTCTCAAGCGATCGGAAAACTTGAACAAGTTTGGATTACGTCGAGTAAGAAGTTAGAAAATCATCAGGGCATGAATCTCTCTCTCTCTCTCTCTCTCTCTCTTTCTCTCTTTCTCTCTTTCTCTCTCTTTCTCTAACAAGCTTTTAGAAGCCATATAGTAGTGTACACGTGACCAATCTCTGCAACTTTTGTAATCGGCTGACTATTGTCATGAGACAAATACGCAAGAAACTTTAGAAAAGAGAAAATTGTCTACTATTCTCTCTTTGATTTCAATTCAATTTTCATCATTATAATACTCCCATTTTCTCTCGATTAATTTTATTCAATAAAAAAGAAAAAGATGTATATATGTATATATATATATATATATATTTTTTTTTTTTCCTTTTCTCTTTTTTTTTCTTTTTTATTTTATTCATTCACGTCCTTTATTATTTATTTATTTTATTTATTATACGATACATTATTTGTCATATTACTTTATTATTTATTATATTTCATTCGGTTATCCTCTTTATATATTACTTTATCATTTTATTATTTCATTTATTATCCTTTTCATATTATTATTATTATTATTATTATTATTATTATTATTATTATTATTATTATTATTCCTTTTGCATTTATTTATTTATTTAATAATTTATTAATTAATTAATTAATTATGATTATTAATTTTAAGAGAGCGTAGATATATTTGTCGTTCTTGAAGAAGAAAAATTTTATGTTAACAGATGATAGCATGTTATTATTAAATCTTTATAGAAGTTCATATTTTTTTTTTACGTTTAACTGTGATCTTAACTTCGATCTCGTTTTTTCACGAATACATACATACACACACACACACACACACACACACATATATATATATATATATATATATATATCTTCTGCCTCGGAGGTCATTTCTCTTCGTTGGTGAACGTCAAAAGCCATGGGACAGCTTCGGAATAACGTAAGTCCGTAACTCAGCGTTCGATTCGCTTTTTAAATCGTGAAAAAAGGAAAAAAAAGAAAGGAGAAAATTGACAGGAGAAAAGAAAGAAAGAGAGTGGGGGAGGAAGAGAAAGAGAGAGAGAGAGAGAGAGAGAGAGAGAGAGAGAGAGAGAGAGAGAGAGAGAGAGAGAGAAAGGAGATGATATGAACGTTCGAGCGGGTTCGAAAGATGATTAATGTTAACTGGCCGAAGACGATTGATCATTATCGAATGAAATTTTCACATTATTTTTATATATATATATATATTTAACATTTAATATTCATATTTATCGTTTTAATCGAAAGTTTAATTTAACAGATAACGGTTTCTCTCTTGGACATGTAGGGGGAGAAGAAGAAAAAAAAAAAACAAAAGAAAAGAAAAAGAAAGAAAGAAAAACGAAAGAAAAAAAGAATTGACGAGATTTTTATTTGAATTCGTTCGACATTAAAACATTTTTTGTTTTGTTTTTTGTTCCTGACGGTCACGTGACCTATTCAACCGACCCGTGACGGTACCACGTGACTATGGCGGGAAATTAACGTTGTCGTCGTTGTTGTCGCTTAAAATGTCGCGTGTCGTTTAACTATTTCGATGCACTAACGGGAAAACATTTATCCTTAGACAAAGTGTTCGTAAGTTAAATTGCAGATAACGTATTGTATGTATTTATGTATGTGTGTATGTATGTATGAATTTATGTATGTAACCAGTCTTGTTGTTCGAATTTATGTATGACATGCAGATACATACTTACGCATGTATACGAATGATGGTTCCTACACAGTTGGATTACGGGAATATCGTTTTATGCATAATCATGACAGATACGTTCATATTCTTTTTATTTCTTTTTATTTCATTTATCTTTTTTTTTATATCTTCCTTTTTGATCATTATATTTTATGAGAATGAGTTAGGGTATTACGTTGTAACACGTGACGCGATTCTAATCCTATATGTGACGTGATGTAATTCATTTATTTATCTTTGTGTAATGTGTGGTTTTTTCTTCTTCTTTTTTTTTTTTCTTTCTTTCTTTCTTTCTTTTCCTTTTTTTCTTTTTGGATGGGGGATAAAAATAATTAATACTAATGCCTGTATTTAGACGTTACATTTCAATATATTATGTTGATATTATTAACATAAATCTTTGTCCGATAATAATAATAATAATGATAATAATGAGATAAAATATATACAGGGTGATTTTAATTCATAAATTATTACTACCTAAATATGAAGTCGAATAAAAATTGAAAAATTATAATATAAATTATTATTATTATTATTATTATATATTGAATCGAATAAAAAGTTAAATATTGATAATTAAAAGAAATAAAATATTTGTGCTTTGTTAATAAAAAGGATATAAATTGAAACAAAAGTATAATTCGAGTGCAGTAAAAAGATGTTCTGGATTGCCATAGAGTTAATTATAGATTTTAAAATGATTTCAAATTATTCTCCTTGATCTTCTCTACTCTACTCTCAATCTTTAATCTTCTCTTTTCCTTCTTTTCTTCTCTTTTATCTTCCTGCATCACACAATCTCTCAGTTCCTTTTTTTTTCTCTTTTTCTTTTTCTTTTTCTTTTTTTTTTTTTTTCTTTCTTTCGGTATTTAAACTTCCACGAGAGGAAGAAGAACATGAACTAGATGTCTACATCTCGACCTTGATACCATTACTCCATTGTGTGATTAAACTTAGCAACTCGATTCTCCATCGGCTTCAATAAAATGGACTTTAGATTTATGTAGCTCAGTTAGCAACTTTGTGGAACTGTTCAAAGAGAATAGGACAGCTAATGTAAATGCGATAGAAAATCTCTCTCCCCCCCCCTCTCTCTCTATATATATATATATATCTTTATATATATATATATATTTCTATCTTTATTTCTTTTCTTCTATTTATCCCTTCTATATATTTCTATCTCGTTGTTGTAGTGACGTAATCAAGGTATGAAAATGCAAAATCACAAATTTAATAAACAAAATTTTACTCGTTGTAGACGTTGTTAATTTTACCGAATGAAATATTCTCGACTTGTGCATTTTCAATGATACACAAATTCTCTTTTTTTCTCTTTCTTTCTCTCTCTCTCTCTCACTTTTTTGATATTACTATTATTATTATTATTATTATTTTTTTTTTTTTTTTTAATCGTCCGTTTTGATTGGATCGAAGTTTTCTTTCGTAAAATCCTTCAAATTATCTTTTCCTTTTTATTAGGAAAATCCTTTAAGTATTTTGCACGTTTTGAGTATATTTGTTCTTTTTGTTCTTTTTTTTTTTTTTTTGTTTTTGTTTTTTTATTTGTCTTTTTTCTTTTCGTAAAATTTCTTGATCTATATATTATAATTATTATTGGATAATATTATTAATTGGGATTGGTTATATTTTGCTTCACTATAGTATATTTTTTATTTCTATCGCAAGCGTCGTCTAATTTGTGTTTTTGTATGTATGTGTGTGTGCGTGTGTGCGTATTTTTTATTTTTATAATCGTATTTCAGAACATTAATATATGACAATCAGATAGATCATTTTCTGATTTGTTTTGAAAAAGTGATTATAAAAATGATATGATTTATGTTGTATTTGTCGGTCATTTATTGGTAAATTTTTTTATTATTATTATTATTATTATTATTATTATTATTATTATTATTATTATTATTAATATTAATAATGTCATTATAATGAAGCAATTTTAAGGTCTGAATTTTCCTCAATGTTCTAATCATTTATTAGAGAATTATGGTAATTAAACGAGTATCTATCAAATCTAATCTTTTTTTTTTTTTTTTTTATATTTAAGAATTTTCGCATTATATTACATATTTTTGGTATAACTATTTCTTGAAATTCTTCCTGCATATGTGAATGTAGGTTTAATTATTGAAGATGTTTTTAAAAATAACTATTATTATTATTATTATTATTATTATTATTATTATTATTATTATTATTATTATATTATATAATAATATAAATTATTATTTTAATATGGTGATAGTTATTATTAATATAAAAATAATTTATTAATAATAAAAATTATTATTTATATAATAATAATAATAACAACAATAATAATAATAATAATAATAATAATAATAATAATAATAATAACAATAATAAAATATAATAATAATGACGATTATTATTTTGTATTCCTTAGAAAATGTTGTTAATCACATGACGAATTTTAAATAATAACTACTCGAAGTCATAAAGCCCGTTGCTCGACTCCTTTTCTTTCTCGTCAAGAATATCACGATGTCTGCTTTCATTCGGTACCATAGTTTTATCCGTTGGAATTTCAAATTACTCTCTCTCCCTCCCCCCCTCTCTCTGTCTCTCTCCTTTTCTCCTCTCTATCTGTCTTTCTCTCTCTCTTTCTTTCTTTCTTTCTTTTTTTTTTCTCTTTCTCGAGCGTGCTACGAAAAGTCGTGTTTAATCAGCAACAACACTCATAACTTTTCTCCTCCGTGAATTTTACGTCTCTCCATTTTGTATTCAACTTGTTCATCAAGAAACACTTCACTAACGGTTTTAATAACCTCTTCGACGTGATTTTGATATTTACAATTTTCATTAACAGAAAATCAATTCTCTTTTATCTCATGATTATTATTCTTTACTTTTTTCTTTTTTTTAAGCTTCTTCTTATCTTCCTTCTTCCTCCTTTTTTTTTTTTCTTTATTTTCTTTATTTATTTTATTTTAATTTCTGTTTCTTATTATTTTTCTTATTATTTAATCACTCCCCCCCCCTTATATAATAATTATCTCTTATTGGTTGGATAATAAATTCGTAACAACATATAATCTTTTTATATATATATATATATATATATATATATATAAATATGATAATAAATGAAAAAAGAGAAAGCAACAGGATTTCTTTTAAATTATATTCATTGTAATAATTTTGATCACAATTATATATCCGATTGGATGATATAAAACAATGTACGGTTCATGTACTTTGTTGCTTTTTAATATATAGAGGAAATTAATTTGATTAACTGATTTATGTATATATATATTTTTTTTAAATCGCTTATAATAATAATAATAATAATAATAATAATAATAATAATAATAATAATAATAATAATAATCGTCTTGTATAATAAAATAACTTGAAACAGTTAACAATTGCATTCAGAAAAATTCATTGTGATGATTGAAATATGTATTTAAAAAAAAAAAAAAAGAATCAATGAAAAATTATTAAATTCCATAATTCTTATATTTTAATTAAAATAATTAAAAATGTTATATATAAATATATTATATAATTTTATTAATATTTATAATATATTATATATATATATATATGTATTAATTATATAATTTATTAATATTTAATTATGTAATTTTAATAATCCTAATTTTTTAATGATATGTATGTATGTACGTATATTTATATATATATATATTTATATTTAAATATAAATAATAAATATATTATAATAAATTATAATAAAATATACTTATATATATATATATATATATATATATATATATATATATATATATATATATATAAATGTAAAAAAGTTTTAAAAATGTTAGAAGAGCGTGAGAGAATATCGATTGAACTCGTACGATGTCGTTCTCTCGAAAATTGAAAGATAGCTTCTACTCAAGCGAGACGAAAGGATTTTCCTGCTGTGCTTTCGAAAGAAGAGAAAAGGATATTGCTGGTGGTGGTGCTGTTACTGCTGTTGCTTTTTGCATTCTTCCTTTAATCTCGCGTGACGTCTCACGAGAACGAGGTAACTGGCCTCTCTTGCATACTCTTTCTCCTTCTCTCTTTTTATCTCTTTTTTTTTTTTCTTCTTTTCCGTCGTTCCTTCTTATCGCTTTAGAATCGAACTAGTTGCATTCCCGTTACAGACAAGAGAAGTTTCAAATTAAAAATTTCATCATTCGTGTGTTGGTTCCCTCGCAATATCTTCTCTTTACGATCTCTTTGTGTTTGATTTTATGTATTTACTTACACTATCCTAAGGACCTCGTTACGACGTCATAAATTTTTCTTACCTTCTTTCTCTTTCTTATTCTCTTTCTCTCTTACTCTTTCTATTTCTCACATGCAGCACGATATTTCACTACGTTTATACATAAATACGAACAGTTGAAAATTTTTCAAAACTAATTTCTCGACATTCCTATCAATCTTTTCCGGAAACTTCGTATTCCTTTCTCGTGCATTTAATTTTTCGCATTTCCTTTACACACACACACACACACACACACACACACACACACACACACACACACACACACACACACACACACGCTAGTGTGTTTACTTCTCTCTCTCTTTCTCTCTCTCTCTCTCTCTCTCTTACTATTTTTCAATTTTGCGTATTCGATGTCCCTTTTTCTCCCCCCTTCCCCCCTCCATCCCCATGCCCCTTTCGCAACTTTGATCCCAATACTTTTTCAATTATTTTAAGTGAAACCAACGAGAATAATAGCCGTCCGTCTATTCGTTCGTAATAAATTGTAAAAGGTAGACGTGAAATACGTAATTGAAATTTGTAACGAAAAAAAGGAACAAAAGAAACAAGGCGAAACAAAAAAATTAATAAAAAAAAAAAAAGAAAGAAAGAAAGAAAGAATGAGAAAGAGAAAGATAAAGAACAAAACAATACAATACAAATATGTATGTATTAGCTTGATGTTTGATATCACAAGAGAGTTGATAATAATAATAATAATAATAATAATAATAATAATAATAATAATAATAATAATAATGATGATGATGATGATGATGATGATGATGATGATGATGATGGATAATAGATAATAATAAAAAAAGAGGATCTCAAAAATTGTATTCCTTTAAGGGATGAAGTTCACGCGATTGAAAAAGTATATAATAAAAAGAAGAAAAAAAAAAATGAAAGAAAGAAAATGAGAGAGTGAGAATAGTGTTTGTGTGTGTGTATATACGTATGTGAGCGACCATGTATGTGTGGTCACGCAATGGGATTTTCAAACTCAATTTTCTCGAAAACGAAGCTCCGTATGGAAAAATGTTATTCCACAATTTCAACTTATTTCTTTCATATAGAATCATTTCCTTTCTGGTTGTACTACCAGCACTGAAACTATATATAATAAATAAATAAATAAATAAATAAATAAATAAATAAATAAATAAATAAATAAATAAATAAATAAGTAAATAAATAATAATAATAGAATAGTATCAATCATTTTCTCATAACAATTGGAATTATATCGAAATTGTTAAACGTATAATAAACGTAATAATGTAATAGCCCGAAGCTAATTGATTTGTAATCAAAGATATACGATCGGACAATACAAAAATCAATAATTGTAGACATATCGTTAATCGATCAAAATATTTTTAAACGATACAATTATCCCTATGATGATAAATAATAGTTTGAAAGTTACAATTTCAACAAGAAGGTATGATCTATATATATGAATCGAAGTGATGCTCGTGAAAAAAACAATCAATGATAATAATAAAGAGAATTTGAAGAACTGCGTCGTTTTAAGGGACGACATAATTGAAAAGTATATAATCGAGAGAGAGAGAGAGAGAGAGAAAATGAGTAATATTTGTGTGTGTTGTCGTCACGCAGTGGATTTTTAAACTCAATTTTTACGAAAACTAAGGACTCATATGAAAAAAATAATGTTATTCCACATTTTCGACTTATTTTCTCATATAAAACCATCTTCGTTTCTCTGTATTACCAGTTTTAATATACCTTACATAATAATAACAATAATAACAACAACATTAACAACAACACTGATAATAATAATAATAATAATAATAATAATAATAATAATAATAATAATAATAATAATAATAATAAGAAGAAGAAGAAGAAGAAGAAGAAGAAGAAGAAGAAGAAGAAGAAGAAGAAGAAGAAGAAGAAGAAGAAGAAAAAAAAGAAGAAGAGTCTTTTACAAGTACATTATAAAAATATTAGACATACAAACAACAAATAAATGCAGAAAATGCAAAGAACCATAAATAATCGAAGGATATAATAAATTGTTGGAAGAAATAAAGTGAACAAGAGGATGGACATTAATTGCGATCAATCTCTAATAGGCATCAAATCTTTTACAGTTAAAAAAAAAATACATATACATATATATATATATCAAAACATATAATTCATATGCGTGCGAAGAAATTTAAAGGATGGTTTTATAGAAAATATAGTGCAACGTAATGCAACGAACATTTTTTTTAATGTAAAAGAAAAATATCAGATTTGATTTAGGTTTGTCTAATTAGCCTAATGCCTTAGGATGGATGGTTAAATGGATGAAAGAAAATAAATAAATAAATAAATAAATAAATAAATAAATAAATAAATAATAATTGACGTTTCTATATCTAACATAAAACATATAAATATAAACTCCCTACTATAAGAAATTAAATCGCAATACAAATGATCTGCATAATAAATATGAGAAACGTGGAAACAACAAAGGATGCGCATGATACGACTGATGACATTTTCAACAATGATCAATCCGAACAATTTAAAGGGAAAGAAAGAAAGAAAGAGACAAAAAAATTAAGCATCGTAAAATACTAAATCCATATCCATAATGTACACACAGTATGAAATTAGAAAAAGAAAAAAAAAGTTATATGAAAAACGTGTACACCGTAATAAATGGCTTGGGGATGGAGGTGGAAGATTTTTAAATACAAAAGAGAAAGATTATTACTTGACTGTGGCTCGTATAAAATTAGCCTTGATATTATCCTCCCTCTCTGCGTTACTAAGTCTTTCGATAATAAATTGAAAACTACAGAAAAGAAATAATAATAATAATAATAATAATAATAATAATAATAATAATAATAATAATAATAATAATAAGTAAAGAAAAATTTAAATATTGTGATGTCTCTCTAGGTTTAAGTGATTGAAAAATTTATTATAAGAGAGGTAAGGGAATAAAAACAAAAAAAAAAAAAAAAAAAAAACAAAAAAAAACAAGAAAGAAAAAAAAGAAAGAAGAAGGAAAAGAGAAAGAGAAAAAACGAAAGAGTGAGAATAATAGTATCTATTTCTCTTTCTCTTCTTTTGTATATTTGTGTGTGTGTGTGTGTGATCGCGCGTGCGCAACACCCTAGTGAACGACGACAACGGACAATATAATCCCGGACGGGTGCTTTGAAAGGAGGTCGCAAGCGGAATTAAACGACGTTGGGCTGCCGTAACTCACGTATAATGAAGCCGAGCGGGAGTGAAATTAT
Organism: Vespa crabro; assembly: GCF_910589235.1. Lineage (NCBI taxonomy): Eukaryota > Metazoa > Arthropoda > Insecta > Hymenoptera > Vespidae > Vespa > Vespa crabro. The sequence goes on from NC_060962.1 coordinate 7,179,602, forward strand.
TTCGAAGTTTAATTTACATGCAGGACGCATCCTATCGCTTTTTGGATTTACATTTAATGCGCTCTCGTTTTTATATCAATGAAAGCTTCTTTGATTATTTTTATTATTATATCATCGTCATCATCATCATTATTATCATCGTCATTATTATTATTATTATTATTGTTGTTGTTGTTGTTGTTGTTGTTGTTGTTGTTGTTGTTGTTGTTGTTGTTGTTATCGTTATTCATTCATTCTCTCTCTCTCTCTCTCTCTCTCTTTTTCCTTTTAAATTCATGGTTTCGAATTTTTTATTTCTTTTTATTTTTTTATTTTTTTTTTTCGTTTTTCAATTTCGTTATTAATAATTTTCATACTCCTGACGCCATTATTATTATTATTATTATTATTATAAATTTTCCTTTTCCTAATCACAATTCGGCTTATCAACATCGTCCCGATTATCAATCCTAAAATTCATTTTAATTTTATTCTATTTTACTTTTTAATTTATATCATTTATTTTATTACATTTATAATTAATTGTATTACAAGTTTTCTTGGCATTAATTCGAAATCGACTCGTAATAAAATCGTAATCGATAATTACAACGACGAACGACTCTGTTATAATTTTTTTTTCTTTTTTTTTTTTTTTTTTTTTTTTTTAATCGCATTTTTTTTCCAAACATTCTCCCCCTCAATCCCCTTACCGAATAATCCTTCTATTTCTTCTTTTTTCTTGCGCTTTTTTTTTTTTATTTGATTTTATTTTACATTTTTTTTATTTTCTTTTTTTTATTTTTATTTTTTTTTTTTTTTATATTTTTGTTCCCTTTAGCTTGTTAAAAGGTTGAAAACGAGCGTGTCCGGTGAACGATCACGTTTCGAAATCTCGCGTTCGTGCCTAAGCATCGAGAGCGTCACGTTTCCGCTTGTTACGTTCGCAAGCCAACGAAATTGCAATTTTAAAGCTTTGTTCCCCGAGCGATTCTCCTCGAAAATGGAATTATTTTAACGGTGCGCGAGGGGATTTATCAAAAAAGAAAAAGAAGGAAAAAAAATGAAATAAACAAAAATAAACAAAAATTGAAAAAAATACAAAAAAAAAATAAAAAAGGCAGAGAGAGAGAGAGAGAAAGAGGGAGAACACTCCTGATTTCATACACCCAACACCTTTTTTTTTTTCGCCCTCGAAAAAAGATTCAAGGACTTCAATCTAACCAAAAAGTTTTATCGTTGAAAAAATTGAAAAAGACCAGAAAAAATTGCATTTTTTTTGTTCCTTTTTGTTTCGTTTTTTATGATCCCTTTTTTCTTCTTCTTTTTTTTTATTTTTTTATGATCCTTTTTTTTCTTCTTTTTTTTCTTTTTTTTTTTTTTTTTTAATACACGAAAAAAAATTCATACAGCCACCATATAGATGTGGTTCTTTATCAATTCGTATCTATTTATCTATTTATTTATGTATATCATATATATATATATATGTGTGTGTGTGTGTGTATGTATATATATGTATATGTATTTTGATTTCAACCAAGAAGAACTGGATTTCGCGTGACTCCGTCGCGTGCCAAGTTATTAGAGCGAAACGCATATACGACGACGTATCCTACCCCCTGCCACGTAAACAATATCGTTAGCCCAGATTGATAGGACGAACCTAAAACACCCACAGGTACTCGTTTAATAATAAAACCACACACGTGAATCTTTCACCATATAATCCTTCCCTACGTTTTATTTATATATATATATATATATATATATATATATATATATACTTCTTTGTTTTAAATAATATTTTATTACAATTCTTCTTTTTATTATTATATCTTATTATTAATCATATATTTTATTATTGTTATTATTATCATTATTATTATTATTATTATTATTATTATTATTATTATCGTATTTACTAATATTAAAACGTATTTGTTATAATATATATTTGTAATTTTACATTTATATAATTTGGTTAATTAAAATTTATATTGAATAGAGAAAATTCGTGAAAAAATGGAAAAGAAGGGGAAAAAAAAGGATCACGTATTTCTATGAAATCGTAATAATTAAAAATATTAATTAATTAATTCTCGTTCTATTTTATTTCATGAGAATCGATATATAAATTCAAATATACAATTAATTATTGGTTATAGATTTATATTGATATAATATATACATTCTATATTGATAATGTTATCGACTTAACGTTCACGAACAGACTAAACTGGTGTAACATCGACTAAACGTCAAAATAGCATAACGCAATCATGTACAACAGGTGTTAATATATCTACTTTGACCATGAGAATTTACTATCAGACTATCCGTTCCGTTATATTAATCAACGATCAAGAGTAATTCGATCTTGTAATTTCTAATTGCGTCTGTTTGTGTTTATTCGTTGTTAATTTATATCGAGAGTATATCGAAGATGTTCTTTTTTTTTTTCTCTCTTTTTTTTTTTATCGATACAAATCATCGTTAACTTGTATATTTAAATTTGAATAATCTTTTAAAAAGATCATGTTAATATAATATTTTATCATTACATTTGTATCTTTAATAATTTTTTTGTATGGCGTGCGCTCGTGTATGTGTGTAATTTTCTTTTGAATTTTTTTTTTTTTTTTTTTTTTTTTTTTTTTTTTCTTTTTTTTCCTGATAATCTCAATAACAATAATTATATTCATTTCGGAGAATATTATTTCATATTAATATTTTTATACAAAATATTATTTGATCATGATATATGATTTATTATAATATTAAATGTTTAATATATCAATTAAAGCACGTTAATATTTTTATATACGTATACATACATTCATACATATATACACACACACACACACACACACACAGAATTTTATTTAATAATTATTATTAACTATATATTAAATATATTAATTATATCTCACATATATAAATATATATTTATATATATATATATATATATATATATATATATACACAAATAATTTTTAATAAAAATAAAAATTAATGATTACTTTCACGTTAACATAAAATTACATGCTGGATATGTTAATTTTCTCTCTCTCTCTCTCTCTCTCTCTCTCTCTCTCTCTCTCTCTCTCTCTCTCTCTCTCTCTCTCTCTCCTTTCTGATAGAGTTGAAACTTTCAACTCGTTTTTTTCATTCATGATCGACACTCGTGATCCTTGGTGCATTTCGAAGAACACTCTATTCGTATCTGAAGTATGCGATCGGGAGCGATGATCGTCTAGCGCCGATCGAAGGTAGAGAAAGAGAGAAAGAGAGACAAAGACGGACAGAGAGAGAGACAGAGAGAGAGAGAGAGAGAAAGAGAGAAATGGAAAAAGAGACGGTAAAAGCGGCACGCTTTTGAAGTATTCTACGTAAAAGAAATGCATTCGAGGTATGAAACAATGGATCGCTAGTTTATAATTCCGCGCGCGCGGGCAAGCGAAACGTTTGAGTGGGCGCGTTAGCGTAATCGCGATCGTTCGTTCATTGCAATTGGTAGACAGACGTTCGATCGAAGAAAGAGAGAGAGAGAGAGAGAGAGAGAGAGAGAGAGAGAGAGAGAGAGAGAGAGAGAGAGAGATTCGTTGTTGAATGCAAATGAATTAACGATCTCTATCGATCTCTCGATCGAGAAGATCGATCGATCGATTGCGCTAGGTCACATAACTTCAAGGTTTATTTTGTATAATTTATATTGCTGCTTAACGAAGAAATGAAAAGGGAGAAAATTGAAGGAGAGAAGGAGATAGAGATAAAGATGAAAAGAAAATTTTTTTAACACTTCTTCTTCTTTTATACAATGAAGAAAAAGATACTTAAGATAATATAATGATGATATCGATTGTTATAAAATATCTTATCCAGAAAATAATCCTTTAATTTTAATTACAAATAATATCTTAATGATTGTATTTTTAATTTTTTTCTTTTTTTTTTTTTTCTTTTTTTTCTTTTTCGTTATTTTAATTACATATAGATAAGAAACAATAATATTGATTATTTAAACATTATTAAAATATATTTTTTAAATCGAATCAAATTGCGAAAACTTGTTGAATGAATCGTGTCGATTTTATTATACATGAAATCGTTCATGGTATAAATGCCATGGGACGTAACATACATAACACGAAATACTTGCACACATAAACACACACACACACACACACACACACACACACACACACACACACATGTATATACGCGCGCGCACACATATGTCACGCTCATCTGACTTCGCGTGTTTATGTTTGCCAGTTAATTTACGTTTTTACGTCAATACAAATTTGTCGTTGAATATTGAACATCGAAATTGGCGTCGATCTACGTACGTTCGTCACTCTGTTACGAATATTAAAGTAAATGTTCTCCTACATGTATGCCTATATATATATATATATATATTTATTTATTTATTAATTATAATGAAATTATTAAATTCCAAAATTATTATGTTTTAATTAAAATAATTTGTTTTATATATATATGTATATATTACTTTAATTGTATAATTTAAATATTCCTAATTTTTTGATGAAATACACACATTTATATATATATATATATATATATATATATATATATATATATATATCATATATACATCATATATACATCTGATATATATATATATATATCAGAATTGGAATTGCTGTTTGGGTTCGATTGCACATAGTTATATCGTTGCCGTTAATTATCCTGGAAACTAATTGAAATCTTAACGATTGATGTTCTCTCTATACTCCTGATAATATATCCATTACACTACTCCTCCTCATCCCTCATCCCAATCGATAATTGCTAAATTTCTAAAGGGAATTATGGAGTCAAAATAGATACACACACACACACACGCATATATATATATATATATATATATATGCATACACACGCACACATACATATATACATATAAAGCAATCTAGTTCCTAGTTGATATTAAAAGTCAATTATTATCGTTAATCTACAACAAGTAGTTTTGTGAAATTAGTTTGTAAAAAAGAAAAAAAGAAAAAAAAAAGAAAACAAAAAAGATTAGTTTAAAACTAGATTAGAAAAAAGTATTCTCAAACTTTGAAGTTTGATGTTAGTTAATTTGTTTTTTTTTCCTTCCTTTTTTCTTTTTTTCTTTTATTTATTTTATTTTATTTTATTTTATTTATTTATTTATTTATTTATTTTTTAAGTTAAAGGGACGAATGAATCCTTTTTTCCTTGCTTTCTTTTTTCCCCCGTTTACTTTTTTTTTTTTCTTTTTTTTTTTTTTTCATCATTATCAAGAGAGTTTTACTTTGTTTGTATTATATAAATTACATTTTTCTTGGAGGTTCATAAAAATGTCGATCTATCGAATTCTTTCGACGATCCAGACGATCAGAAGGGGGCGGAGGGGAAGAAAGAGAGAATAAGAGGAAGAGAGAGAGAGAGAGGGAGAGAGACAGAGTGAGTTTCTTCGACGTCTAATATAAGAACTGAAGAAAGAGAGAGATAGGGATAGAGAGAGTGAGAAAGAGATAGAGATAGAAACAGAGTGAGAGAGAGTGAAAGAGTTGAAGAGGTACTGAGAGAGGGAAAGAGGGAGTGAGGGAGAGAAAGGGTGGATGGAAGGAACGTATGCACGCGGTCGAGTTCACCGGAACGAGGTGGTTTTGCTCGATCCTTTCGAAAAGCCCAACGAAATTGGTTGCGAAGAGGAGACGAGAAAAAGAAAAGAAGAGCACGAGAGTGAGCGAGAGAAAGAGTGAGAGGGAGAGAGAGAGAGAGAGAGAGAGAGAGAGAGAGAGAGAGAATGCATGCATTCACAGTGACGGCTCCACCTTCTGCTCGTTTCATTGTCCGCCAGTCTGGAACCCTCCCGACCACTTTAGGAAATCTCGAAAGATAATTCGAGCCCGTAGGACAAAGGTACTTATTTCGTTCGCCGATCTTCTTCTTCCTTCCCCTTTCGTGAATTCCACTCCTTTTTTCAATTTTCTTTTTTCTTTTTTTCTTTCTTTCTTTCTTTCTTTCTTTTCTCGTATCATATCTTTTTCGTTTCTTCATTTCTTTTTGTTTTTTCTTTTTTTTTGTTTTTTTTGTTTTTTTTTTTTTTTCTTCCATTCTTTCCCATCCATTTCCATCATTTCTGTCGATTTCTTATTCTCTTATTTCTATTACAATGTCAAATAATTTCCATATCGAGATCGTTTATCCTCCATCCGGCCAAAACCTTCCCCCACCCCCTCCCCCTTCGCCCTATATAACTCACATCGTCGTATCTTGTTTCGATAATAATTAATCATTAATGCAATTAAATTTCTCGATCTTTGTTATTATATATTGATAATTAACAAATACAATTCCTTAAATACTGAATGTAATTATATCCATAAATGATCTTCTCTTATTCCTCTCGCTCTATCCTTTTCTCTTCTTATTAATACATTTAATCTGTCGATCTATGTATCTTTTTGTTTGTCGTGATATCTCATTGTATCGTTTCAATTTAAAAAAAAGGAAAAAAAAAAAAAAAAAAAAAAAAAAAAAAAAAAGAAAAAATTCTATTAAAAATATATCGATTATTCCGACACACGATTGTTTTATTATTTTGATAGAAACAATTGTCATCGAAATTAAATACTATTTTCAACTTTATTTTTCTACAAAACGTCTCTCTCACTCTCTCTCTCTCACTCTCTCTCTCTCTCTCTCAGAACATATATATCTTATACATCCATCTATCTATCATTTATCCATCTCTGTCTTACTTGTACAATTTTCATTACAAATAATTTCGATCGAAATATATATATATATATATATATATATATATAAACTTGATCACATATGTCCATCTCTTTCTTACTACTGTTCTCGTAAACGCAAGTCACGAACATTTTAAAGAGAAAGAGAGAGAGCGAGAGAGAGAGAGAGAGAGTGAGGGGGGGGAGAGACAAAGAGGGAGACAGAGCAGCAGGTAAGACGTGGCTCGTGCCTGCTTCGTTTCTCGTCACGACGATGGACACGTTGGTCCTATCATCCAGGGAATAAAAGCAGTCGAAGGAGACGAGATGAGACGAGAGAGAAAGAGTGAGATAGATAGAAAGCTTGAGTAAGCGAGGGAGAGAAGGAAGGAAGGAAGGAAGGAAGGAAGGAAAGAAGGAAGGAAGGGGGGGCGGTGAAAGAAGAACGCTGAAAGAAAAAGGGGCTTCGTGGGGCCGATGAAGGGCCTCGAAGGGCCCGCCTCCGGTGGCTTCCATTTCGTTTCGATTTCTTCTGCCTCGTCTCTCGGAGATCTCTCCTTCGAAAGACCGAAAGAGACAGACAGATAGAGAGAGAAAGAAAGAAAGAAAGAGAGAGAGAGAGAGAGAGAGAGAGAGAGAGAGAGAGAGAGAGAGAGAGAGAGAGAGATCGTGAGAAACGTCTTGCCAGAAAGTTTCGACGAATATTTTCTCTCTTTCTCTCTCTCTGTCTCTATCTATCTTTCTTTCTTTCTTTCTTTCTTTCTTTCTTTCTTTTCTCGTTCTCTTTCTCACTGGCGGCGACCAGTCTCTTGGATGCCCTTTTGCGAGTGCCCTTTTAAATCTTCCTCTTCTTCTCGTGGACCTCCTCGCGAAAAGAGAACGAAAGAGTACGAGAGAGGGAGAGAGGAGGAGAAGGAGGAGAAAGAGAGAGAGAGAGAGAGAAAGTTTAGGAATGATCCTGTTTTTCGTCTAACGCGCTTCTTACATTCGTCGTTCTTCCTTTCTATATTTCTCTTTCATTTTCTTTTTCTTGGATATATATATATATATATGAAAGAGACTTCGAAAGATCGAACCGTTGGGAACTACAATTTTCATTGAATTATATCTCCGATTGAAACGATTCAGTCTTATTGTTTTGCTTTCTATCATTTTGTTCCTTTCTTTTTTTTCTTTTTGTGTCTTCTTTTTTTTTTTCTTTTTTATTTTTATTTTTATTTATTTTTTTTTTTTTTTCATCCATATATAACATATAAATTAAGAAAACTACATTTAGTATTAAATTTTAATTTTGTATTATTCGATATTCGATACTTTGATGTATATGAATGTGTGCGCGTAATTTGTATTAATTTTGATTTTATGTAATTCATGTAATTCAATATGGTAATATATATATATATATATATATATATATATATATATATATATATATGATAAGAAAATAAATATATTTTATTATCAAGAGAAATTAATTTTGATGAATATCAACGTTAATTTCGTATCAATTATTTTATTATTACGTTTTTATTATTAATATATTTTTTCATCATTTCTCTTTTTGATATTTTCAATTATTTACTATACGTGAAGTTACTATTACGTGAGTAAATAGAACGAGTACTAGAATGATGATGATGATGATGATGATGATGATGATGATGATGATGATGATGATGATGATGATGATGATGATGATGATCTTCTCGCAATCTTCGATTTAAGAATCATAAGATCTCGCCGGTTAATTGCAGGGAACTCTCGTCGAAGAGAAATTTACAGAGATACTTGAATCATGAGTCGGTTCGTTTTGCGCGTACATAGGTATATAATATACAGGTACAAATGCGTGCACATACACACACACATATACACATACGCATGTATGGATGGATATATGGATTCATAGATGCACGCATACACGTGTGTTTCTAATTACGAATATTCGTTTGCGAGTAATAGACAAGAACTGTCAAACAGACGATGAGAAGACACACCATCATAGAGAGACGACGAAGATTCTACCAAAATCTTGTTTACGTTACTCGCGTTCTCTGATAGGACTCTCAAAGCTCAGTGATTTTCTTCTATTTAGATGGAACATCTAACGAGCTAATTAAACGAATGAATTGTAGGAGGAAGAAAGAGAGAAAGAAAGAAAGGGAGAAAGAGAAAAATAAAATAACACGCGAAAAAAGAGGAATGAAGAAAAGAGTAGAACGTTTTGTTTGTTTGTTTGTTTGTTTGCTTTCTTTTTTTTCTTTTTTTTTTTTCCTTTTTTTCTTTTCTTTTTTTTTTTTTTTTTTTTACTTTCCATTAAAGGTTATCATAAATTAATCGAAATTCTTACAATAACATTAAACGAAACGATTAAACGAAAATGATTCATAACCATCGAAAACATCGATTTATAATAATAATTATAACAACAACAACAATAACAACAACAACAATAATAATAATAATAATAATAAGAATCATTTTATTACGAATAATGAAGTGATTTTTGTGATTATAGAAAAGAAATAGAAAAAGAAAGAAAGAAGGAAAGAAAAAAAAAAAAAGAACGAAAAGAGAAATCTAAAATTTGTTATTTTCATGGCTTTTTGATAGTCTCTCTTTTTTTTCTTTCTTTTCTTTTTTTTTTTTCTTCTTACAAAATATAAAAAAAAGAATTAAACAAGGAAAAAGAGAATGCTGAGAATGAGAATGGGTTGGGGGTTGCTGTCTGTTGAGGGAAGAAGGTAGACTAATATAATAACAAAAAAAATCCTTTCGAAAGAGAAACGCAAAGTGGGCAACCTAATTCAAGAAGATTTCTTATCCGGCACGGGTGAAAAAATATTGCGATGTTTGTTCGAAACTATTTGAGAGTAGTAGTACATACGTATATTCTTCCTTCTCTCTCTTTCTCTCTCTCTCTTCTTTTTTTTCTTTTCCTCTCGAAAGTGCATCGAGAAAAAGAGAGAGAGAGAGAGAAAGAGAGATGGATGATCAAATCCGGTTTTAATGGACACCCGTTATCTCGTTCGTTGGGCCACCACTGGTGCAGCTTTCGAATTATGCATTACATATACGTGCACATGTAAACTCGGCTATCGACACGTGTCGTCGATTTAACGGACGGTCAGATTTTTTTTTCTTTCTTTGTTTTTCTTTTTTTTTTTTTTATATATATATATATATATCTCTTTTACTTTTGTATATTTTTCTCCCGTTTTTTCTTTTCTCTCTCTCTCTCTCTCTCTCGCTCTTTCACTATCATCGCGACTCGAAGCTACCTCGTAACTCGTATTGTTTTTTTTTTTTTTTTTTTTTTTTTTTTTATCATCGAGGTATCTATAGGAATTTTTTGTTTTGTTTTGTTTTAATTTTTGTTTCTCTTTCTCCCTTTCTTTTTTTTTTCCACGTCCGAGGATTTTTCTTTTTTTTCTTCTTCTTTTTTTTATACGTACAAATACGATCGTATATGTAATAATAATAACAATAATGATGATGATGATGATGATGATGATGATGATAGGTAATGCGATTTCTCCAAGATTTGTCCCGAGTGATTTAGTATTTTTCTTTTTTATTTGTATTTTTTCCTTTTATTTATTATTTAATTATTATTTTATATATATTTAATCCTTTATAATCCAATTTTATTCGTATTTTCTTTTCGTCCGTATGACAAAATTTTATAAAGCAGGATTTTATAATATTGCTCATATTATTATTATTATTATTATTATTATACCGTATTAAAATTATAAAAAATAAAAAGATGATAAGAAATAAAATGGGGAAAAAATTAAGGATATGAAATGATAATACAAATTTGCGTCGATGGGGCGAAAAAACATTTACGAAGATTTAAGAAAAAAAGAAAAGAAAAAGAAAAAGAAAAAAAAGACAAATAATTAAAAAAAGAAGAAAAAAAAAAAGAAAAAAAAAACGAACAATTATCGTGTCCGTGGTGTGATTTTTTCCCAAAACTTACGTCGAATTATAAACGAGTTAACAAATCTTTTTCTTTCTTTTCTTTTCTTTTCTTTTCCTTTTTTTTTTATTCCTTTTTTTCCTTCCTTTTTTTCCTTCTAATAACATTTCTAGCAATATTTCTCTTACAATTTTACTATTGCATTTAATACGATACCGAAATTTCCTTAATAATTCAATTCGATAATGTTACGGTGGATTTTCGATTGGTTAGGGTCATTGACCTCGATAAATACGAGATAGATCAGGGAAAAGGGTGATCGTAATTTGCTTAGAATTTACTGCTAGTAAGCGGAATTGGATACGAGAGTGTCGGACATTTGTACCTAGCCATTTTCTCTCTCTCTCTCTCTCTCTCTCTCTCCCTCTCGTTCACTCAACTACTCTCTCACTCTCATATATTCGCTTGATCTGAAATTTGTGATTCGCGAGAGAAGTTTGCGAGTAACGAGGCTTCGGTTTGAGGTTCTGCTCGTGACTAGAACGCGTGACACGGTAAAACGAGACGATAGAGATCAGAAAATCTGGAGAGGAATCTACACACACACACACACACACACACATACACACAGTGGGTGATATATATATATATATATCACTCATATATATATATATACAAGTACATCTATACATACATACATCATACATATGTGTATATATATATATATATTATACATAACATCTATACATGCATACATACATTCATATATAACATCTATACATACGGATTATGTACGCATGTGGTTTCACTTTGACAAAGAGACAGTGAGAGAGAGAGAGGAGAGAGAGATGAGAGAGAGAGAGAGAGAGAGAGGAGAGAGAGAGGAGAGAGAGAGAGAGAGAGAGAGAGAACAGAAAGTTCCTTTCTCCTGTGTGTATCCTGGTGCATGAAGCGTACGACGTTACGCCATTGGCGTAATCCCTCGAGGACACCCAGCAAGCCTTCCCTTTTGCCCTTTTCGATACCGACAGTCTTCACTGTCAGACAACATTACCTTTTCTTCTTTTCTCTTTGTCCTTTTCTTTTTTCTTTTTCTTTTTTGTTTTTTCTTCATCGAGCATCAAGAAAATTGATTCGTTACCGATAACGCCTGTATCCTGTCTACTTGATCTTTAAATTACAACTATTTTCCTTTATTACTACAAATATCGCGCGCGTGTCTATCTAAATATACTATGAACTCAGTAAATAAATAAATAAATTAATTATATATATATATATATATATATGCATACCTGGATATAAATAGATACTGTTGAAGTATGCAAAATATATATTTATACTATTTATATACCAATACTATATATTTATATAATATGTGTGTATCTGTATGTGTGCATATATATATATATATATATATATGTGTGTGTGTGTGTGTATGTAAACATACTCACTTATATATAAATAAATATTGTTGAAGTATGCAAAATGCGTATTAGCGGTATACTAATAAAATATATTTACATAATATATATGTGTGTGTGTATATGTACACGCGCGCATGTGTGTGTGTGTGTGTGTGTCTGTATGCACACTTATACATAAATAAATATTGTTGAAATATGCAAAATATTGCAAAATATTTATTTATATTTACAAATATATTACAATTAACAATAAAATATTATAATACTTCGTATTATATATAAAACACATATAATATAAAGTATATAATATTATAATAAAGATAAGATATATTTGTGATAAAAAAAAAAAAAAAAGAGAAAATAGAAAAAGAATTAAATTGTCACTTCGATTATTATTATCATGACTATAATATCGTCAATGAACGATTGTAACGTTGATACGCAATTTTTCTGATATACATACATATATGTATATTATTCGTAAGGTTCATGTATATTTTGAGTTTGTACGTGTATATTTTGAATTTGTGCGTGTATATGCGAGTTTGTGCGCGTGTATATTTTGAGTTTGTGCGCTTGCATATTTTGAATTTGTGCGCTTGTATATTTTGAGTTTGTACATGTATACACGAGTTTGTTAAGAAATAATTATATAAGAGAGATCGTACTGTATTTACGAATTGGTTCTTAGTACGTCACTGGAGTTCGATGTTATACTCGGATAGAACAGTACCGATACCGGTGAACCGGTCTCCGGCAGTGACTTTTTGCAAAGTCGATCCTCGGGTTCAGGCCATTGAGACACGTCCCGGCGTCCAGTTCATGCAACGATACACCTCTCCCCTCCGTAATCCTTCAATTTTCATTTCTTACTATTCTTTACGATAAATTCAATGACAATTGATATTCGTTAATTATAAGAATATATTTATGTATTGAGTAATAGGAATATATACGAAGAATTTTTATTTGCATTCATTTCATTCTTTTTTCATTCTTTCTGTCTTTCTTTCTTTTTCTTTTTCTTTTTTTTTTCTTTTTTTTTTATTTTCTAATTCTGTACCTAACTCCATGTTCAAATCTTATATTTCTTTTCTTTTCTCATTTTATTTATTTATTTATTTATTTATTTATTTTTTGTTTTTTTTTTAATTTTTTTTTTTTTTTTATTTCATCTCTTTCCTCCACACGGTATGGTTGTATTTTATTCTATTTTATTTCAATTTCTTTCATTTTTGATTTCATTGGTTTCATTTTACTTTGTTTCATATCATTCTATTTTTTTTTATTATATCTTTTTTTTTTTTTTTTTTTTTTTTTTTTTTACCATGCTTACTCAATCATGTAAAAGTGTTTATTGCAAAAATTCATATTGCACAGTATAATGTCAAGGGTATAGATTTTATTTATATAAAATATATCGCAGTAAAATTTATACATTTATTTTCTGTTAGCTTTCTTTTTTAGATTTTTTTTTTTCTTTTTTTTTTTCTTTGGTTTTTTGTCTTTTTATTTTGAAATATTGATATATTTATTTTTGTATATTTACTTTATGGATTATGTTATTACAATAGACATGCTCGTACATTTCTCTTGTTTTATTTTATTACAATTTATATATATAAATCTTGTAAAAAAAGAAAAAAAAAAAAAGAAATAATTATCTATGAATTAATAATAAACTTTAGCAATCTTCGTATAAACGTATATATAAAAAAAAAAGCGCACACACACATACACACACACAAATATTCTTCGAGAATCAAACTAAAACATTATTTTTTTTTTTTTTTTTTTTCAATTTGGTCTGTAAATTTAAATGAGAACATGACTTTATTTTATTTATTTATTTATTTTATTTCTTTTTTTTTTTTAAATCGCAGATGTTTATTTTTACGAAATACATCGTTCTTAAAATTTCTTTCTCTCTCTCTCTCTCTCTCTCTCTATCTCTCTCTTCTTTTTTTTTTTACGAAATCAGAACGAGAACTAGAACGAGAATGATTAGAGAGATAAATAGATATAAGAGAAATAAAGCTATAATCGTTAATTGAAAGTAGTAGATATTTAAAAATATTTCCAATACGGGTGTATCTCTTCGTTCGTTATCGCTTGTTTTCGTAATGCGTTGTCGCAAACAATCGATGTCATGTCACCGTTATACCTCGATTTTGCATCAGAAAATGTCACTCTTGTTTGGTAACGTGAATGAATATCGACGCGTTCTCTCTTTCTCTCTCTCTCTCTCTCTCTCTCTCTCTCTCTCTCTCTCTCTCTCTCTCTCATTGTTTTGTATCGATAATAATTCAGGAATTTACGTTGCTCCGATGTTTTCATATCGAATATCGAAATATTGTCTCCAACCGCGAGATAATTGCTATAACTCTAGTTTAAAGTATATTCAAGGGGATGGGGGGAAAAAATAAATAAATAAAAAGAAGAAAATAAATAAAATAAAATAAAATAAAATAAAATAAATTAAAAGGAAACGATATAAAATAAAAATATTACATTCACAGTACCATATCGTTCGTAAAATTATCATCGTTATTATTACGATTACGATAATTATTATAATCGTAAGAAGATAGTGATTGTATGATTGATATACGTATACATACAATGTCTATACGATCTTCATTAATATCGTATTTCCATTCACAAGATAAATGACTTTTTATTGTCAAATTTAATTATTATTTATTTGCCTCGATATCAGTTTCATCGTGTTGATCTCTCATTCAAATCCAATAACCAAAGTACGATCTGAGAGAATTCATTGGAGATTTAATGGGTATATTTATTTTTTCTTTTTTATATTTCAATTTTTTTTCCTTTTTTATTTTTTTTTCTTTATTTATTTTCTCTTTTTTTTTTTTTTTTTTTTTATAAATGTATTGACTTATTATTAGTCGCAATCTGTAAATATGATTCATTCGGTTTTATTCGATTGAATGAAAAGTTAATTCGCATTGGATTCATCAAATTTTCATATTAATTCGCAATCCGTACCTTTTATAACTTTTAATAAAATTAGATTATTTTAGTATCGATTTAGTGACTAAAAATGGATACCACGTTCGCCGTCAATATGGCGGATTATCATTTGGTAATACAACGTCTATAGATACATCATTAATCGTTCTCGCATTTTCCTCAAACATTTCCATACGTTCGTTGTAATAAATTGGTAACGTGAACATTAGATTAGTAATACGAATTTGAAAATTCTTAAGGGATATTGTATCCATAATTTGTATGTTTTAAATAATTAGATGTATTTTCTTGTGAATATTTAATCAAGAAAAGAAAAAAAATTTCTTTAAAGATATACGTCAAAGTTTCACGTTAACTTTTGATTATTATTGGAGATATTTTGGTAAGTTCGATGAAATGGGATATACGTGGGAAGGGGGAGGGATGATAAGGAGATGGTGGAGAGGGTATATATATATATATATATATATATATATATATATATATACACATCGATCACGTTAAGTTTCAATAAACTGATAGAAGATTAATGGATAGGTTCTGTGATTGTGTCGAAAAGCTTGTTATTATATTCTTATCGTTATGTTAACGTTATACGGTAAACAAACTATTTATATTCAGTTTATTTAATATATTGGTTTTGTATATTAAACATTGAAATCATAGGATATATTGTTATATAAATATTATATAATAAATATTCATTATATTGCAGTAAATTATTATTATTATTATTATTATTAATTATTAGATATATGTTATTATACAATTATATTATACAATTAATTGTATAATATAAAGTACAGTAAATAGATTGTTTAATACATACAAGTATTGAATAATATTTGTATGTATAATATACTATATAATAATAATATATATAGTATATTGTATATCATACAAATATAGCTTAATATATATTTGTACATAATACAAAGATACGATACAATAAAATGTATTATATAATATTATTATATATTGTACTATTATATATTATACATTATAATATAATAATAATAATAATAATAATAATAATAATAATAATAATAATAAATGAATAAATAAATAAATAAATAAATAAATAATATAAATGAATTTTTCTTTATTAATATAAACCAAACTGATTAATGATAAAGAATAATTATAAACCACGTTGTATGAACGAATGGAAGATGGTAGTGCTAAAAATTACAAAAAACAAAAATCAAAAAATAAATAGAGAGAGAGAGAGAGAGAGAGAGAGAGAGTGCGCGAAAAGGAGAGACAGAGAGAGAGAATTATATTTATAATCTTTAAAAGGAAGCGGTTTTATTCATCGAGAGTATTCTCGTGAGTAACGGAATAATAATAAAGGTTGAATGCGATGAAGATGTTCTCTCTCTTTCTCTCTCTCTCTCTTTCTCTCTTTCTCTCTCTTTCTCTCGCTCTGGGGGATTAGATCAGATATACTGGCTGGTTGAACGAGGCGAGACTGTTGCAAGGTGTATAAATTCATAAGTCGTAGAGAATAGCATGGTACGGCGTGGTTTGAGCGACGTCGGTAATTAAACGATAGGGGGGCAGGGAGGATAGAGGGAGAAGGTGGAGAAGAGGAGAATGACGAGAAGAAGAGGAGGTGGCGGAGAAGGAGGAGGAGGAGGAGGAGGAGGAGAACGACTCCGCGACGCATGGAATCCCTCATGAATTTTACTTTCACAACTCCCTTAAATGTGCGCGCGCGTACCAACCCCTCAACATCTCGCCAATCCCTCGCACCTCCCTCCCCCACCAATTCCCCTGTTCCACCCTTTTCCTTCGACCCATCGAACAAACTCTCTCTCTCTCTCTCTCTCTCTCTCTCTCTCTCTCTCTCTCTCTCTCGTCTTTTCTCCTTTCTCTGCGGAACTTATGGAAATTCTATGTATTTCTAGTAGCCAATCTTTTCACTGCTCGCTGGTCCAGAAGCCTGTTGCTTCTCTCTTTCACAGAGAGAGAGAGAGAGGGGGAGAGAGGATCTCGATGGAAATTTAAATTTAAAAGAGAAAGAGAAGGAAAGTGTGACAGAGAGTGGTGTGGGATGTGGAGAGGCCAGAGAGAGAGAGAGAGAGAGAGAGAGAGAGAGAGAGGGAAAGAAAGACAAAAAGTCGTAAAATATATTTTCGTTTTTATACGATATATTCTCGTCATTGCAATTATTTTCTTCTTGTTAATTGCAATTAATTTCGAATTTAAGATCGTATCCTTTTTCTTTTTATTATTATTATTATTATTAGTATTATTATTATTATTATTATTATTATTATTATTATTATTATTATTATTATTATTATTATTATTGTTAATTAATTAATTAATGATAATTAGAAATGCATGAAGGTTTAGAAAATGGAAAGATCATAAAATGTAAGTCGATAAAAAAAAAAACGTCGAAAAAAAAGAAATCTTATCGATTTTGTCGTTTTATTTTTGTAACCTTTTTTTCTTTTTCTTTTTTTCTTTTTTTCTTTTTTTTTTTTTTTTTTTTTTTTTTTTTCTTTCTTCACATCATCGAAATATAAGTCCATATTATTTTTATATCCTATATAATTTATTTGTACGAGGAAATAAAAATTCCATGCATATTTTCTTTCATAAATTTTAATATAAAATGTGTTGCGCAACGTCGTTAGCAAGAATTTATGCTGATTTAGAAAAGAAAGGAAAAAAGAAAAGAAAATAAAGTAGGAAGGAATGAAAGAGAAAGGAGAACAGAACAGAACAGAACAAAGGAAAAGAAAAGAATCAGAAATTAATTTCATCAGATGTTAATAACAATAGCGAAGAAACATAATGACCGTGGATGTTAACGCAATTACATTTTGTCGTGAATTAACATTGGTTAACATCGTGTAGCGTCGATGAATCGACGAATCGGAGATAACGAAGGTTTCATTTCTAAACGAGGCATCACATTTCCTCATTCTGTGTGCTGTCTATGTTTATTTGTAGATGATGATTTGATGGGATTTGTACACACACACACACACACACACACACATATATATACACACCTGCGTAACTAAGGAAATCGAGCGATGTGCAAACGAATGCTTCAATTTTATACCAAAGAGAATCGAATTACTTTCTTTCTCAAGGGTGAGAGATAGGGAGAGGTGGGAGGGGGGAGAGGAAGAGAGATCATTATTTCTTTAATTATATTAATTTACATTTTCTTTCTTTCTTTCTTTTTTTTTTTTTTTTTTTTTTTTTTTTTATAAAATAATTATCAAATTATTATATAAAAATTGAATCGTTATCAATTGAAAATCAAACAATTACACAATCAATTATTGATTTTAATTCCAGTTTTCAAATTTTTTTTTTATTTTTCTTTTTATTTTCTTACTTTTTTTATTTTTTATTTTTTTTGTATTATTATAATTCTTAATCAATTATCTATTTTTTCTCCCTCTCTTTTCTTCATTTTATATTACACATGTGTGTATATATATATATATATTCTGATTTTGTCAGATTATTTTATATGTATACATACACACACACACACACACACACACACACTCATTGTTATTGATATAATTAATTTTTCTTTTATTGTATATGAAATTATTATTCGATTCGATCTTACAATAATAAACGAACAAACGAGCAGAGATAAACAAGTAAATATATAAATAAATAAATAGACTGAGTTATATTACATATCGAATTAATAATTAATAATTACATGTTTATAACCTCGAAGAGTATATAATAAGACGAAGAGACATAAGGGAAAAAGGAAAAACAAAACAAAAAAAAAAAACAAGAAAGAAAAAAAAAGAAAAGTTAATTTAAAAGACAAAACCAAAAAGGAAAGAGAGGGGTAGAGAAAAAAAAAACAATTTCTATTCATTCTAAGTCACTGTATCAGGCTCACGATGTCTACTGTTTTTTTTTCTTTTTCTTCCATTCCCCCCACCCCCACCCCCCTCATAGAGAGAGATTCATCCGCATTTCTTTTGTTCGATCGTGATTGAAAAAAAGGAAGAGAATAAAAAAAAAAAAAAAAAATAGAAGAAGCAGAAGCAGAAGATGAAGAAGAAGAAGAAGAAGAAGAAGAAAAAGGATTAAATGAAAAAAAAAGGAGAACAACAAAGAAATTGGAGAAGAATCCATCGGGCGTAGAGTAATAAGCGTGGGTGTTTCCTTTGGGCGACGTTTACACGGGCAATATTTTCAACGGGAGATAAGAATCGGTGGTACGAAACGTGAGCAGCACATTAAGTCGCGGATATCTTCTTGACTATCCTCGTTCTTCCACGTATAAGAATCTATGTGTTATTTTTTTTTTTTTTTTTTCTTTCTTTTTCTTTCTATGTAACTGTATATCTATACGTATTATACGGATACGTCTTTATGTATTAGGTATATATATGTGCATGTATACGTACGTATATATATATATATATATATATATGTATATATGTGTATGTATATATGTATGTATGTATGTATGTGTGTGTGTGTGTGTGTGTGTGTGTGTGTGCGTGCGTGCGATGGAACGAAGGAGAGAAAGAGAATAGCCACCTGTCTATAAAAAGTGCGACCGGATGTCGAGGACGGAATATGCCGCTTCCTGTAGGTGGAGGCCGTGTAGGTAGTAAATACCTTTATTCTCTTTTTTCTACATATATATATATATACATATGTGTGTGTATACGTATGCATGTATGTATGTATGAATGCATGCATGTTATGTATTTATGTATATGTGTATGGATGTATAGATGTCTGCTGTGTGTATGCATGGATGTATATATGTGTGTATGCATGGATGTATATATGTTTGTATGGATGGATGGATGTATGTATGGATGTGTGTTTGTGTATGTGTAGCTATATATATATATATATATATATATATTTTTGCTAATACTTCGCTTCGGAGAATACTTTAATTGCTTTCTTTTTCATTATTTTTGTTTTTCCTTTCTCCTGTTTTTTTTTTTTTTTTTTTTAATTTAAATTTTAGTTTTGATTTTGCTTTTTGTTTTAGTTTTGCTTTTGAGTTTTTGATTATCTTTCTTTTTTTTTGTTTCTATTTTCTTTCTTTCTTTTTTTTTTTTTTTTTCTTTCTTTCTTTCTTTCTCTCTCCACCTAAGAGAAGTTCTTCCCACATATTGCTTTCTCTCGGAAAAGAAAAAAATAAAATAAAAAAAAAAAAATAATAATTCTGCCGACAACGACGACGACGACGACGACGACGACGTGGACAGAGTTATTGCGCGCGTGATAAGTATTGTGTGGTTTCGACAATATTTTCAATAACTCTTCTTCGTTTCATTTTCATTAACAAATTATTTTTCTTTCGTAAGTCTGAAAGAATAAATTAATTATTAATAAGTTATTTAATATATCACTTATTACTTAATAATTAATTTATTATTTACTTATTAATATTATCTCGATGGTGTGAACATATAATATAGTAATCTTTTTTTATAATTATAATATTATTTAAATATACGTATTTCAAAAGTGTTATTTTATAATAATTATTACTATTAATTATATAGAATAATTTCAATATTATTAATTACAGTATTACTATATATATATACGTATATACATGTATTTAAATATATTCATGTGTTTTAATATTTGTATGTGTAACAATTTCTTTTTTTTTTTTTTTTTTTTATAAAAATATATCTATACACAGTTATACGATATACAAATCGAATTATGTTTCGTTCGAATTTTCGAAATTTCAATCGATCAATCGTAAATTAATTTTTTACAATATATTAATCAATAACATCAATTATTCGTAATATAATTGACATTTTGACAAATTATATGACGAAATAATATGAAAATAAAATTAATTGAAATTGTTTCTTCACATTTATTTAAAAGGAAAAAAAAAAATCAAAAAAAAAAAAGAAATCAAAACAAAAAAAAAGTCGTAGTTAAAAAATTCTTCGAATAAGTTCAACAAAATATTTAATCCTTAGTAATATTCGTTCTGTTTATGATGACAACAACAACAACAAAACAACGACAATAACAACAATAACAATAACAACAACAACAACAACAACAATAATAATAATAATAATAATAATAATAATAATAATAATAATAATAATAATTAGATCAGGTCTATGATAATAAAATGGATAAGAGTGTAACAACATTAGAATAACAAATTCAACTTTCAAGGTCCGATATGATTTATGAATATATTATGACTCGATGAAGATTCTCTTTTCATTTTACACGACAGCTTCTGGAACTTATCGCGGTGTATGTTCGCTCATATATCGAACGAGTACCTCGTTAAACGTAGCCAGTTAGATATCTTTCGTCTGTTCTCTCCCTCTCTCTCTCTCTCTCTCTCTCTGTCTCCCTCCCCTCTCTCTCTCTCCTTTGCTCTTCTATGTTTCGAAAAGAAGAAGAAAAAAAGGAGAAGACGAAGAAGACGAAGAGGACGAAGAGGACGAAGGAGACGAAGAAGACGAAGGAGACGAAGAGGACGAAGAGGACGAAGGAGACGAAGAAAAAAAGAAAACGTTTCTTCTCCATTCTCTCATTTCTATCCTACCCTCGCATATTATTCTCTTGTTCATTTTACTCGATAGCAAATATGTCTCTGTCGTTCATAGTTTTTTTTTTTTTTTTTTTTTTTTTTTTTTTTTTTTTTTTTTTTTTTTTTTTTTTTTTTTCCCCAATAATGAAGGATGACCAATGTACACCTTTTCTCTCTTCATATTCTCTCCATTTATATCTTCCTTTTCTTTGATCTTCTTTTAAAAATTTTTCTTTTAATTTCTTTTTCTTAATTTTTTTTTTTTTTTTAAATTATTTCTTTAATTTCTTCTTTATTTTTTTTTCTTTCATCATCATTATTATTATTATTTTTTTTTCTCTCCTTTGATCGTACGATACCAATGTTACTTGTGTCAATGTTTCGAATGATCGTTCTCCTTATTTTTTTTTTTGTTTTTTCTTTCCAACAAAATGATCGTCGTATGCGTTCTACCGTATTACTCCCTCTCCCACCTGCCATCCCACTCCTCCCTCTCGTTTCATCACGTTTAAAATATTTCGTACAAAAAAAATATTGCGAACTATTGATAAGTCGAACGAACATAAAAAAAAGAAAAAAAAAAATTGTTAATAGAATAAAAATATATTGCAATGCTGTTGTACAAATGCAAAGAATGAAGTAATTAAAATTTATGAAATCGTCGAGTTGAGTGATCTTGATTTCTATTTTTTTGTTGTCCTGGTTTTTTTTCTCTTTTTTCTTTCTTTCTTTCTTTTTTTTTTTTTTTTTTTGTGATCTGTGAAATAGTTCGCGAACACCGTTTTCTCCTCGATTTCTAACGAAACTCGATTTCTAAAGCAAATTATACGACGATGGCCATTCGTTTATCACTTTTCATGGAAATAATATCATTAAATTCATTGAAAATAGAATCCAAGTGACAATCTATATGTGCTTTTTTTTTATTTTATTTTATTTTATTTTATTTTATTTTTTTTTTTTCCTCAAAATTCGACCTCTGAAAGCATTTAAAATACCGATACACTTTTCGTCGAATATTTTGATCGCGTAAATATCCTCCCTTCCCCGCTCCTCTTATTCCCCTTCCCCCCCCTCTTATCCCTTCTAATAAACGATAGAAATTAAAAGAGAAAGGATCGTGAACTCATGAATAATCCGATGGAGATAGGTATTAAGATAGAGGCAGTGTGAATTATGAAAATAGAACTGCTAAAATCCTTACAAAAATAAACTTTGATACGTTTATCCAATAATAAAAAAATAAAAAAAAAAAAAAAAGAAAAAATGAGAGAAAGAAAGAAAAAATACGGAGAAAAAAAAATGTATTTGCGATTCTTACAAACGAACGAGACGTTATTTAAAAATGTTTATTCTTATTGTATACTCATTTTTCTATCTTTTATGTTAAAAAAAAAAATATATATATATATCTCCGTTCAAATAAATCATTTTATTGCACAGTCGAAGTTTTCTTTAATTGCGTATATATATATAAAAAAAAAGAAAAAAAAAAAAAATAGGACAAGGATAATTTTTCACTGTAATTTTTTTGTTTTGTTTTACATGAATTTTTTATTATAAATAAAATGTTTTATTATAAATACTGAACAATATATATATATATATTATATTATATTATTATTATTATTATTATTATTATTATTATTATTATTATTATTAGCCTAATAATTTTATAAAATACTTATCATTAATTAATAAAAAATACTGATTAAATAAATGGAAAAACAATTTCAATAATATTCAATGTCCCATTTAATATATTTGATCGTCCATTAAAACTTAAAAATACAATAAACATCGTTTTAATAATTATACTTTAGGATTATTTTTTTAAAAATTTCAACGTACCTTATATCGTATGACAATAATTATTAATTAAAATTTTTATTTTAAATATAAATACTTAGATAAATAATATCGTCGATCTTTTATTAAGCTTGCTTATCGTTCTACGTAATAATCCATTAATTTATTTAACATGAATAAGGTTAATCAATTTTATAATATTTTATAACAAGGTCGAATCGATAAAAGCGTCGTTACGTTTGTAATATCCATACGTATACATATATACACACATACATACAGTATGATTTTATAATGCAAAATATCACATGTCCTTCATATCTAACAATGTAATTGTTATAAAAGAAACAATTAATTCTAAGAATTTTGTAAATACATAAACATTGATGAATTTCTTCGTTAATGTTTGAAAAACATATACAACAAAAGTGTGCGTATAATATACACATATATATGTATATACATAACAAAACCTTTCGAGGTGACCTCGAGTCAGTCGTTGGCAAGCAGCCATAAGGATCAGTCACGTTCTTCGTATCGTCTTTTACGTATGTATATTATACTTACCTAGATATATCTTTTATCAATATAATTTATTTATCTATTATTTTTGCGATAATATTTTAATCAATTATTTTTAACGCAATCGATTAATTATCCAACATTTTTACGATATAGTTTATAATAATATAATTTCTCTCTCTCTATATATATATATATATATTATCCTTGGCTCTTTCATCCTTTTTCATCTCTATATGTATGTTTATTTGTACGTACATAATTAAATTATATATCACATGCGAATGTAATTTATTTATTTATTTATTTATTTATTATCAATTATTAGCGTCATATTTTAATCAATTATTTTTAAGATAATCGATTAATTAATGAATATTTTTAATGAATAGTTTTCACATAATACAACTTTTATTTACACCTAAAACTTTTTTATGTAATATATTTTTATGTAATTATGTGTATTTATTTACATACATACATACATACATACATACATACGTACATACATACATATATACTTAAGTATATATCTCTTGCGAATATAATTTATTTACTTATTATTATTATTATTATTATTATTATTATTATTATTATTATTATTCTACTATTACTAGCGATAATATTTTAATAAAAAATTAATATTATTTATAACGATAATAATTTAATCTAAAGTTAAAAATTATTTTAATATTTAATATTAAATTATTAATATTAATTAATAATGTTAATGCGAATTAAATATTTTCAATTATTATATATATATATATATATTTTTTTTTTTTTGTTTGTTTCCTCTCTCTCGATCGAAAGAGATTATTGACTTATGTTTCACACTTCGTTATTAACAGGAAACGTTGTACGTATTATTAAATAGTTGTCCAATGTTTTAACGTGATACGAATAGCTGCTATTTATATATGTATGTATGTATGTATGTGTATATATATATATATATATATATATATATATATATATATATATATGAGTGTGTATATTCTAACGATGATGTCGTCACGTGCTATCATATGCAACGTGATGGGATATGATTTCACGTGACGTTATATTAATATGTTATCTATCTTTATACTTTCATCCATTTATAATCCTTTGTAATCTGTTGGAAATGATCGATCAATTTTCCTACCATTTCTGTACATGGATGCATAGATACACACACACACACACACACACGCGGACGGACGGACGGACGGACGCACGCATTCATATTGCGATCCGTTACAATCCATTATTATTTGTTTCGAAAAAGACGAATTATCGGAACGTAAATTCTCTCGTTGTTTTCTACTAGAAATTCTAAAAAAGGGAAAAAAAGAAGAAGAAGAAAAAGAAGAAGAAAAAAAAAAGAGATTTTTCCCGATAAAGAATTGCTACAAATTCTTCAGAATAATCGATCGAACGAATCTTTTATAACGGACAAGAAGAAGGAGAAGAAGAAGAAGAAGAAGAAGAAGAAGAAGAAGAAGGAGAAAAAGAGAAAGAAGAAAAAGAAGTGGAAGGATATTGGAGTTCGATGAAAAATGATATAATTTTTCGAAAAAAGAGATAGATAGATAGGTAGACAGACAGACAGACAGATAGATAGATAGATAGATAGATAGATAGATTGAGAGTGAGCGATAGAAGAGATGGTTGAAGTTTATTCGAGGTACTAGTAGAAGTAGACTAAAAAAATTCAAAACAAGATATATAGGTATAAAATTATTTAAAAGAGAGAATGAGAGAGAAAGAGAGAGAGAGAGAGAGAGAGAGAGAGAGAGAGAGAGAGAGAATAAAAAAGAATTAGAAAAAAAAGGAAAAAGAAAAAAAAGAAAATCAGGTTGAAAATCAATAGGGGATCATTATTGGTGCATGCTCGAGTCGGTGGTCGAGAAGAGTCCATTCGTTGGGCTGAACGATGCCAAGCAATAATTATTATCGAGGAGAGCATGCTTCTCTCTCTCTCTCTGTCTTGTCCGAACGAACTGTTCGTGGATCGTTTCTTCGCTCCAATTGCAGTCCTCTCTCTCTCTCTCTCTCTCTCTCCTTCTCTCTTTCTCCCTCTCTCTTCCTCTCTCTCTCTCTTCGTGGAATAATCACCCAAGGCAAGCTCAGACCGGAGAAACCGCTCAGACTGGTGAGCGAACAGCAGTTATGAGTTCCCTTTGTTCCATCTTGCCAATATCTCTCTCTCTCTCTCTCTCTCTCTCTCTCTCTCTCCTTCTCCCTCTTTCCCTCTCCCTTTTCATCCTAGCATCCTTCACTTCGGGTCCAATCGCCTGGATCACACCATAGTTTCGCCCTTCTTTTCTCTCACTTCCTTTCTTCCTTCCTTCCTTTCTTCTCTCTCTCTCTCTCTCTCTCTGTCTCTCTCTCTTTCTCTCATTCTTTCTCTCTTTCTCTTTATCTCACTTTCTTTCTTTCTTTCTTTCTTGTTTTCTTTCGAAGTTGAGAAAAGAATGCAACATCCCGTTTGGTTAGGTTTATGAATTTCAGTCCCGAAAGGAACACTGACCGTCTATCAATTTTGATTCTGTTTTTTTGATTCTTTTTTATCTCTTTTTTTTTATTCTTTGTTTCTCTCTCTCTCTCTCTCTCTCTCTCTCTCTCTCTCTCTCGTTTGAACTTTCTATATAAATAACGTGTTCTCTCTCTTTTTTTTTTTTTGTTTCTTTCCTTTTCTTTTTTTATTAGGTCATTCTCGTATTTTCGCTTTCTTAAATGTTTATTTCTTAATTTCTTTCTATCCTTCTCTCTCCAAGATTTTTTATGAGCATGTTCTATTTCAATAAGCTGACGTAACGTTCCGATTGGTTTCCCTCCGATCGCGAAATTTTTCTTCTTATAGTTTATATAACGTAACTCGTAACGATTCCTTTTTATTTCTTTTTTCTTCTTTTTTGTTTTTTGTTTTTCGTTTTTTACCGGTGGATGTACTAATGTTTCCTTTCTTTTCTCCTTTCTTTTTTTTTTTTTCTTTTTCTCTTCTTCTTTTTTTTTTTTCTTTTTTTTGTTATTACGTCACGGTGACTCCCTGTTTTTTTTTTTTTTCAATATGTACGTGTATTATGTATAAGTATTTATCAATGTGTGTATGCAATATTCAAGCATATATATAATCTATCTTTTATTTCGTCCGTGTGTGTGTGCGTGTGTTTTTTTATCCGAAGAAGTATATCTAACATAGACGATTGTATTCGTGAAAGAATATAGAAAAAGAAAATTTGATAAATGATAGCAATGGAAATCGCAGAATTACGAAATCAATGGATTCTAAGTTTGCTTTGATTAGTAGGAATTCTAATTAAAGTGAGATGATTAACAATTTATAGTGCGTTGATTAGATTGAATAGTAATGGAGGGGTAAAAAAAAAAAAAGAAAAAAAGAAATAGATCAGACAGTGATCACGGAAACACGATTCAGCCATTAGATTCTAATTATAAGACTGCATTTAGATTTAGTGGAACTAAAATTGAAATAAGATGCTCGTTAACATGTGTTATTAATTGAATTATTAATATTCTAAGAATAATGATAATTTACATTTTTATGGCATGGATTAAAAAAAAGAAAAAAGTAAAGAAAAAAAAAAAAAAAGAAAAAGAAGAAGAAGAAGAAGAAGAAAGGGAATACAAGTTTTATAAAATATTCTAATAATTCATTTTAATCTAATTCAGAAAGTTTTGTGAAAATCCTATTTTTCTTTTTAATAAGTATAGTGTATATTATTATTTATCATATCGACAAAAAAAATCTTCTCGTTGCTGGAGATTAAAATATCGAAAGAAAAGAGAGAGAGAAAAAAAAAAAAGAAAAAGAAAGAATTTTGATAAAACATTCTAATCATTTGTTTGTAATTAAACTTAGAAATTATTACGAAATTCATTTCTTTAATTAGAATAATGAGTATCATCATTTATTGACATACGAATGTATTGACATACATTTCTATGTTTTGTCAGATATTAGAATATAAAAAAAAAAAAAAAAAAGAAAAAAAAAAGAGAAAAAAAAATTGATAAGACATTTTAATCATTCGTTCTAATTAAACTTACGAGCTATTACGAAATCCTTTTCTTCGATGAGACTAATAAATATTATTATTTATTAATATGTAAATCTTCACGTTTCTTTTCTCTTTTTTTTTTTTTTTTTGTCAGAAATAAAAATATAAAAAGCAAATAAATAAATAAATAAATAAATAAATAAATAAATAAATGAATAAAAAATAATTTCAACAAAAACACTTGTACCATTAAAATTACGAACTATTGTAAAATCCATTTCATTGTGAATATTATTATTTATTAATATCACACAAAAAAAAGAAAAAAAAGACCATAAAATCCTCACACTGTTAAAGATTGAAACATTAAAATGTTTACAAAAAAAAAAAAAAAAAGAAAAACGGGGAGGGGACAGAGGGAGCAAAAAAAGAAAAATAAAAAATCGATAAGACGTGTTAATCGTTCGTTCCAATAGAACTAATGAACCTTTAGCGAAGTTTTTATTTATTTATTTATTTATTTATTTAACGAAATTTATACAACGAAATTATTTTCTCTCTCTCTCTCTCTCTCTCTCGGTCGGTCGGTTTGAAATAATAATACCTTTACCTTTAGATCTTTTGCGTTTTAAGCGAATGATTGGGAAAAAAAAAAAAAAAAAAAAAATACAAGGAGAAAAAAAGGAAAAAAAAAAAAAAAAAAAAAAAAGAAAAAAAAGCCGTTCGTTCGTCGCTAAAGTAATCGGGGTTGTGAGAAAGGTGGGAAAGGTATGAGTGACGAGGAGGAGGATAAGGAGGAGGGAGGGTGGGAGGGGTTCAAGATTACATATAGGGCAATTCTTGGCTCGTCTAGTTGTCTTCTCAACGGGGTGATATCTGGTTCCATGTCTGTTTTCGCGACGACAACGACGAAGACCTAAAGTCTTACACACGTTACCTGTCTTTCAATGTAACGTGCTGGTTAAGAGTGCCGACTTGAAAGAAGACGAAGACGGACAAACAGACAGACAGACAGACAGACACAGACACACACACACACACACACACATGTAGAGAAAACGAGTGTGTGAGAGAAAGAGAGAGAGAGAGAGAGAGAGAGTGAGAAAGAGGATTGAGGGGAGGGAGTAGAGGAAGAGGTGTAATTTAACGGGAATGAATCCTCGATCGAACACTAGTTAAGTTAGTTCCTGTTTGCACTTTCCTACTCGTCTTCGTCGTATTTAATTATACTTTTCATTAATCTTTAATCTCTCTCTCTCTCTATCTCTATCTCTATCTCTATCTCTATCTCTTTATCTATCTCTTTCACTCCAATGATTATTCCCTTTCTTTCGTTCAATTATTATTTGGAATAATTTATATCGAAATTCAATTTAATCGTTAAATACAAATTTTATTTATTTTCTTATTTATTTTGAACAAAAAAAAAAAGAAAAAAAATTCTTTTTTGTATATTTTTCTTTCTTTATCTTTTTTTTCTTTTTTTTTACATTTTAAAAATTATATCGCATTAAATTACACTGACTGGAAATTTTTCCTGAGTGATTCTCTCTCTCTCTCTCTCTCTCTCTCTCTCTCTATCTCTTTCTCTCTTTTCTTTTTCTTTCTCTTGTTAAATGATCGTTTTAGAATAATTTTTAATCGAAATTCGTTCTAATCGTTAATCTAATTCTTTTTCCCTTTTACATTGAAAATATTATATGATGTTAAACCTACGCAGATAGAGGGGGCGAGAAAGTTATGTTAAATGATTTTAAAAATTTAATTACTCCTTTTCGAAATTTCTTAGGTTAATGTTCTCTTATATATATATATATATATATATATATATATATATATATTTCTTCGAGTTTATAAAAAATTTCCTATATTTGTGGTTTTACTTTCGGCTGAGCCGAAAGAACTTTTCAATTCATTAATTTAAATTAAGTTTCTTGATTTACTCTTCTACGAGATTTCTTTCTTTCTTTCTTTATTTATTTCTTTTAATTCTTTATCTCTCTCTCTTTTTCTTCTTCTTTATTTTTTTTTTCTTTTTTTTTTTTTTGAATCATATATATGTCTTATTACATTATTAGATATCTATTTGCATTGAGTCTCTTTGATTTATATTTCATCGGAGTTTTGAATTCGTATTTTAAATTTACAAATATTATCATTTTTTATCACGAAAGATAGAAAGAAAGAAAGAAAGAAAGAAAGAAATAGGAAAAGAAAGAAATATTATACCGATCTTTCTCGATTCGTTCAAAGCTTCCCACGATTAGTTAATTACATCCGATCTTTATCGTTTCCAATTACGGAAATGAGTTGGAAATGTTCCTTGTAAGATTCATCGTTATTGCAAACCATCTTATTCTCTAGTTCCATTACGGTCTACGGCTCAATTTCACGCCTTTCGAATGATGATGGTATTGTCCATCTTAAAGAAAGATAGAGATACGGACCGACAGACAAACAGAAAGATAGGGAGGTAGAGATAGATAGATAGAGATAAATAATAATATTTATTTTTGTGAGAGACGATGTAATAAAAATTGAAAATTGATAATTAATATTAATATATATATATATATATATATATATATATATATCGAAGTAGAAAATATATCGATACATAAATATATAAATAAATGATGATAAATAATATGTATCATTTAAAGAAATTGAAAATAGATAATTAATATTAATATATATATATATATATATATATATATATATATGATCCAATATTAAAGTTTATTTTAAAATAGATAATATACATATATATATATATAAAGAGAGAGAGAGAGAGAAAGGAAGAAAAAAATATTATTTATTATTTTAGATAGAAGTTAAAAGAAAATACAGTTAGATTGTAAATTGTTTTTCAAAGGACAGGCAAAACTTTGATTTTTCAATCTCAAAAATAAAAGGGTGAATGTATCTTTTATTTTTCCTTGTTTCTTTTTTTCACTCTTTTCTTTTTCTTGTTCATCCCTTTTTTTTCTTTTTCTTTTCTTTTTCTTTTTTTTCTTTTTTTTTTTTTTTTTACTGTGAAATGCAACAAACGATGAGGTTAAAAATACATACACGACAACGCTTTTCGTTCGGCGAAAGACGCGCCTCTCGTAAACGAAACAGAGTACTTGTTGCTTCGAATGCGCTTTTATGCCGCAACGATCCGCTTTTCTCTTGACGAGAAATTGTTCCAGCAAAAGCGAGAAGGTAAAAAGGTCGAGGGAAACACAAAACTTCACTCTTTCGTACTCCTCTTCCTTTATTTATTTTTTCTTTTTCCTTTTTTTTTTTTCCTTTCCTTTTTTTTTTCATTCTTTTTTTTTCCTCTTATCGTGCCAGTGAAATTTTAGATAGCCTCTCTTCTCTCTCTCTCTCTCTCTCTCATAACTTTTATCTCTTTCTCTTTTTCGAGCCTGATAAACCGTGAAAACGTTCTAAATGAACTTAGAGATGTACCATTTTATTAACTTGGACAAGATAGCATTGTACGTTAACTATGAAATTTATAGATTGATAAGAATGACCATTTGGAAATTTGGATTATTTATATTGATTTGATGAATGAATCTTATAAGAAAAAAAAAAAAAAAAAAAAAAAAAAAAAAAAAAAAAAAAAAAATTGTATTAAAATCAATATAAGATATAACAGGAAGTGAAAATAAAAATATTGCAAATTAAGAAAAAATAAAAATAACAATAAAAGTGACCACAGGAAAGAAAAATTATTAATATTTTTATATAAAAATAATATATATATATATATATATATATATATATATATATAAAAATTATTTAAAAAACTTTTAATATATCTTAAAAAATTATTAATTATTTATATATTAATATATGACTTTCAAGATTGTTAGTTCAAATTCAATGAACGAACAGTGGAAACAATTTTGTATTTAGATAGATGTTAAAAAAAAAAAAAAAAAAAAGAAAAATAAATAAATAAATAAAAATTACAGGAACATATAAATATAACGAAACATTAAATGTATGAAATATTTTGACGCGAATAATAAATGAAAAGGAAAAAAAGGGAGAAAGAAAAGACAATGTCGATTAATAAAAAGGAAAAGCAAAGGGTTAGGGGGGGGGGAAAGAGGGAGAAAAAAGAAAAAAAGAAAAAGAAATCAAACACTGGAAAAAAGGGACTCTCGTAGGA
>NC_060962.1:7216731-7236731 GCF_910589235.1 Vespa crabro
CATTATCATCATCATCATCATCATCATCATCATCATCTTCATCATTATCATCATCATCATCATTATCATCGTCATCATCATCATTATCATCATCGTTATTATTATTATTATTATTAATATGATTTATTCATTAATTTCATTGATTTGATGTAGTCAACGTTAAATAATTTTTTTTTTTGTTAATATCGATGGAAAAAAATATTTAAAAGTTATCGAAATCGTTCGAATGCGTTCATTGGTTGATTCAACGAGTGGAAGGTACGTCGCGATGTAAAAAAAAAAAGAAATGGAGTGGAATTGGAGAAGGGCGGAAGGAAGGAAGGAAGGAAGGAAGGGCGGGAGGGAAGGGGGATTCTATCGATCGACCATTTGTGTAAAAGACTAACAACGAGAATTTCAAAAGTAACTTGAAATGTCGATCGTATGAAAAATTCTCATCCTACTCGAAATGAGGACGTTCTTTTCTCTCTCTCTCTCTCTCTCTCTTTTTTTTTTTCTTTAATATTTATTTTTCCATTTTGTTTTTTTCCCTTTCTCTCTCTCTCTCTCTCTCTCTCTCTCCTTTTTTTTTTATTTTTTTATTTATTTCATTTTGAAGCACTATCGAAAGAAATCGACTTTCGGCTGGATACAAAATCCGTTTGATTTCACGTCCTCATTCGGGAAAACTTTTTCGTTTATTCCATTGAATTTGACTTTCAAACGAGTGAAAACGACAAAATGAGAAAGAAAACCGATGGATGAGGATGAGGAGGAGGAGGAGGAGGAGGAGGGTGGTTGGGAGCTTGAATGGGGAGTAGGGGACAAGGAGAACTGACCCCAACGTACAAAAAAGAAAAAAAAAAAAGAAAAGAAAAGAAAAAAAACTCATACACGCAAAAAAAAAAGAAAAGAGAGAGAAAAAGGAAATTCAAAATCTATATTTATCGCGATATCAAACGTAACGGAACATTCTCACTCGAACTTAATTACATTCCCGAAGTCCCCAACTGTAGAGACTTTTCTCATTTTTTATTTCCTTTTTAATTCCTTTGTTTTCTTTATCTTTTTTTTTTTTTCCTCCCTATTGTTCGTTCCTTTCGTTTTGTTCGACGTATTTGTGCACGCATGCATGCGTATGTTTTGTGTTCTGGTGTTTTATGTGTATATATGATGTGTGTGTGTGTAGCTGTGTAGCTGTGTAGCTGTGGATATTTCGAACTGTATTTTTAATTTCATATATAGCCGATCCACTATTTGTTCTACTTGTTTTTTTTCCCCTCATCTCTCTTTCTCTCTCCCTTTTTTTTTCTTTCCTTTTTTTTTCTTTTTTTTTTTTGGACTTTATAAAATCTACTTTTCTCATAGGGATTTATTTAAAGCAATATAAGATCAATTACACTCGATTCAAATATAAAATCGATGGTTTATCATCTGATTAGATATTTATCTGTTAAAACAAATCACGATATTCGACGATAATACGTTCTTATGACTTAGTAATACGTTTGAAATAATAGCAGATAGAGAACCACACGTTTTCATCAAGACATAATTGGAATTAATCCGACCATCGCCATAATCCTGAAACATAATCCTACCAAGTTACGAGCCCTGTAACTAGTTTCTCTTCTAATACGTGTTAACTGTGTATAACACATTGATAACATGTTGATAACACATTGAATTCCATTGACTGATAAGAGAATAGGAATAATAAAGGAAAAAAAATTTCTATCAAAAAAGATATATATATATATATATATATATATATATATATATATATATATATATATATATATGTATATATAGAATGTCCATTCGTTGAACCAGTATATATCGCATCTTGTTGAAATTGTGTGTGTGTGTGTGTGGACACACACATAGAAGAATAATAAGAATTCAATAATTAAAAAATTTATTATAAAAAAAAAAAAAAAAGAACAATCGATACTACAAAGTTCGATTTAGACATTAAAAAAATTTTTAATGTTCATCCGATCAGATATAACAAATTATAAAATTATAATATAATATTAATTAATATCACGATAAAGGATTATCATAAAAATTCGTCTATATAGATAAATGCATACGTATGTACGTACACACACACACACACACACACACACACACATATATATATATATATAGGGATGATTGTACTAAGAAATTTTCTTAATCGTTTCATCAATAAATATTAATAATCAATTAAAAAAAAAAAGAAAAAAAAATTCTGTATTAGATATATAAAAATATTATTCTTATTGCTTATACATTAAATATTTATCATAGAAAATTCGATTATATTATACTAAGTATACAATTAACAAATGTTCGTTTATTTAATTGAAAATTGATATATCACAATAATTGAATTTTTTTACATTTTCTATATAAACTTATCGATGTATGTGTAATTAATTGATATGATTAATAATGCAAAGAGAAAAAGAAAGGGAAAGAAGAGAGGAAGGGAGGCGATAAAAATATATATATATATATATATATAAATGAGTATGAACAAAAAAAAAAAATGAAATTGATAAATTCGAGATCAAGTTGGTTGGTTGTGGTCGATTAATTTAATCTAACGATCATTAATGGAACATATAACGTGTGAGAGATGCGAACGAAAAAGGGATTCTCGAAGGACCGCCGTAAAATGGTGAGGGATGAAGTTCCCATGGGCGATAAATTTTTCAAAGCGCGAGAATAATAATCGGATGGGCTTATAGTAGACGTTAACGCGAAACTTCGTTGCGGTGTTACGTTGTGCTATTAATGATTCTTAGTATTAGTTTGAGTTCATGGAGATACTGTCTCTATTCGTTTGTGCGAATAGGAAGATTAATTATAGTGTATTATTGAAAAATGATCAAAGAGGTTGATAGCTTATACATATATATAAAGAGAAGGGAAAAAAAACGATTAGGTTCCCTTTAATTTCTTCTCCTAATTATTTTTTTTTCTTTAATTTTTTTTTTGTTTTTTATATATATATATATATATATAGAATGTTTTTATTGCGGATTGAAATTTTATTAGATAAAATAAATACATAAATATATATATATATATATATATATATATATATATATATATTATTTTTAAATATATCCTATTTTTACATATACCAATTTCTATACATGTACATCAAATATTCGACATACTTATGTATATCAAATTTTTAAATATAATCCTGCTAGATAGTGGTTGTGTGTGTGTATATATATATATATCCTGTTAGATAATATTTAAAATCTTACTTTTAAACAAATCCTAACTTTTAAAACAATACTTAACACTTATACAGATAAGTAAATATATATTTTATAATACAAACATATATCTATATTTTCCTTTTAAATAAAATAAAATAAAAAAAAAAAAAAAATGACAGAAAAGAATATCCATTTTTGTAATTTCTTTTTTTATTTTTATTTATCTTTTTTTTTTTTTTTTACTTTATTTTATTTTAATTACAAAACATACAAAGTTTATTTCTGCATTAACGATAAATACACACACACACGCACGTATACACTCGCGAAAATTGATAATGGAAGTTTATTATTAAAATTCTTTCGAGTATTTCAAATGACGATCTCTCTCTCTCTCTCTCTCTCTATCTGTAACATTCATTTTAGATCGGTCTTCGTACAACGAAAACGTAACTCCTCCCATGGAACCGACGATATTACGTATTTGCATATTGAACGTGACGGTATAACCACAAATCGTCGGACATTGTCGATTCCAATTGCTTTTTGGTATTCATGGAACGGGAAACAAGCATCGCGTTCTGGAAACGTCGAGATGGAATCCATCGCGCATTGACTGTCGACATAGTTTTCGATTCACCTTTGCTTATCTTCTCTACGATGAATATATCGACTAACTTTCGCGAGTTTTATCGATATCACTATCAAACACAAATACAAACGGCAATACAAATATCAACATCACCATCATCATCGCCATTACTATCGTCCTCGTCAATGCTCGTTTCTTTCTCCTTTTTTACTTTTTTTTTTATTTTTTTATTTTTTTTTTTTTTATTTGTTCCCTCTTTGTTGTTTATTTTTTCTCAATTCTTCAATGTTCTCGCATCTTCGCATAGAGATATATTACGTTGAAAAAGGGAAAAAAAAAAAAGTATTATGCAACACAAATCGATCGATCGGTCTCGACTTACTGGAGTTATCGAAACATTTTTTTTTCTTTTTATTTATTCTTATTCTTCTTCTTTTTCTTTTTTTTTTTTTTCCTTTTTGCTTTCGTTTCCTTCTTTCATTACTTTTTTCTTTTTTCCGTAGTTTTTTTATTTCTTATTTATTTTTTTTCTTTTTTTTTTTTCTTTTTTCTTCTTCCTTTTTCTTTTTCTCTCATTTGTAATTTTTTTTATTTGATTTATTTCCTCCATTAAAATACTTTTTTTCATTATCGAACTTGAAGAATTTCGATAAGAGAGAATTTTTTTTTATATTCGACCTGTTCGTAATATCCTCGAGTATATATCGAAACGAATGTTATTTTTAATTTGTCCAAAAATAAACAAATAAAGACAAATTATCGTAGAAGATAAAAAAAAGTGACGAGTTGATAGGGAGGGGGGGGGGAACTGTCAATATATATTTCGAATCGCATACACGAAATCTTTTCTAC
Source organism: Vespa crabro (assembly GCF_910589235.1). Lineage (NCBI taxonomy): Eukaryota > Metazoa > Arthropoda > Insecta > Hymenoptera > Vespidae > Vespa > Vespa crabro. The sequence continues at coordinate 7,221,379 of NC_060962.1, forward strand.
GAACTTTTCGTAAGAAGAAGAAAAAGAAGAAGAAGCAGAAGAAGAAGAAGAAGAAGAAAAAAAAAATAAGACAATTATTTCGTCATTGAAATTTCATTGATTTCGATCACAAGGCCATTTAAATTTTACTTTTCTAGACAATCAATTTTTTTGTCTTATTATTATAATTATTATTATTAATAATTTTTCTTTTTTTTAATTGTCCTTTTTTTCTTCCCCCTTCTTTTGTTATTTATTTATTCACACATATGTATTATATACATATATATATATATTTTTTTTTTTCCTTTTTTTTTTCTCTTTTTTTTTTTTGTCACGAAGACTATTCATATACGATATTTTGCGAACTAATGGTTACGCACGTACGAATTTATGTTGTTAACTTTCTCTCTCACTCTCTCTCTTACTAGTTCATAGGCATATATATATATATATATATATGTGTGTGTGTGTGTGTGTGTGTGTGTGTACGAAAGAGCATTTCCTAGTCGCATTTGCATAATTGCGCACACATTAGCCGTAACTATCGTCCGCGGTCACGATAACTATATCTCACGGTAACTGTGCTTACGATTAAGCCCGTCGACGACGAGAAAGAAGAGGAAAGGAGAGCAGGAGGAGGAGGAGGAGGAGGAGGAGGAAGGGTAGGAGGGAGAGGGTTGGTTAAGGGAGATAGGAAAGGGACTAAGCTCTTACAGAGTCATCGATGCATCCTTTACGATCCTTCCAATCCTATTACTTCGCATAATATCGTATCGTATATTATGATAATATAGATTAGGAGAGAGAGAAAAAAAAACAAAAACAAAAATAGAAAAAGAAGAAAAGAAAAGATTGAGAAATTCTTGGGGGGGGGGAAAAAAAAAATGATCAAGAATATTTTAGTAAGTCAAAAATTATGGAAAGATAAGTGTTAATGAAGGAAAAGAAAAAAAAAAAAAGAAAAGGAAAATTGCGATCGATCGAAATTTGAAAATAATTCGAACGTTTTGAATCTCACGATTGAAGATTTTTTTTTTCTTTTTTTTCTTTTTTTTTTTTTTTTTTTTTTTTTTTGAAATGAAACGAATAAATTATATTTAGATCTATGTTCTAAACTTAATTTTAATGTTACATAAATAATTTCTCATTATTTATTATACATTTTTCTTTCTCTTATTTCTCTCTTTCTTTCTCTATCTCTCTCTCTCTCTCTCTTCTTTCTTATCGTAGATAAGGATTTAAAAACTTCACGTATTTATCATGGAAATAAAAAGATCAAAAAGAAGATAAAAAAAGAAAAGAAAAAAGAAAAAAAAGTAAAGGGAAGAAAGAAAAATCAGTCGGCCGATATCGGTGTTATCTCGTGGGAAATCTTTACTCCTTGAAACTCTCTCTCTCTCTCTCTCTCTCTTTTTCTTTTGTTATTACAACAGCATCTTCCTTCTTCATCTTCTTGTTTTACTACTTCTCAGAAACGTTTCGTAGTTGTGTAGTTGACTTTAACCGCGATAACCACTTCAATATCGTAACTTCCAAAATCGTTGTTATACACCAACGATAGCTGGCTTACGTCATTCAGTTTTCCTTCAGTAAGTCCTTCAATTTTTACGAAAAAAAAAAAAAAAAAAAAAAAAAAAAAAAAAAAAAAAATAAAAAATATGATTTTCTTTGACACTTATTTACTTGCAACGATCTTAATAACTTTCACGTCGATGGACGATCGATTAAAGTATCTTTTTCGATAAAATTATTCCGTCGTTTATTTTTACGTCGTTGTTTATGACAATTTTTTTTTTTTTTTTTTTTTTTTTTTTTTTTTTTTTTTTATTGTCTGTCGACGAACATATTCAATCATTTTGCAAATTTTTCCCTTTTATGATTTTACATGGAAAAAAGATGAAAATAAAATTGGAGGGATGGAGGATGGAAGGGAGAAAAAATTGTATCATCATTTTCAAATGTATAATTGTTAATAATTTTCATAAATTCTTCCGTCGGTTTCTAATAATAATAATAATAATAATTATTATTATAATTATTATAATTATTATTATTATTACGATAACTTTTAATTGAACGATAGAAAAAAAAGGTATTTAATTATCGTCACGAGTCGACTCGTTAGTATTATAATCGTCAATAATTTTTATAAATATAACGTCCAAAAAAAAAAAAAAGAAAAAAGAAAAAAGAAAAAAGAAAAAAAAAGAAAGAGAAAGAAAGAAAAAAAAGAAAAAGAAAGAAAGAAAGAAAAAAAAGATGATTTCAAGGAGAGTAAAAGGTTTTCGTGGACACCCAGTATGTCCTGGAATTTTTCGGCAGGTCCAGACAGGATCCGCCTACGATCTTTTCTATCTCTATTTCCTTTTGTCTTTCCAGATGCCAAAGAGCATGGTATATAAAGCCTTAAGGTCCTATCGGGACAGAAGGAAAGAAAGAGAGAGAGAGAGAGAGAGAGAAGGAGAAAGAAAGTGAGGACCCTTCGGGCCCTTTTCTCAGGTAGCGAATGTTCCGACAGATTCCATAGATTTGTTCGACGTTTGTCCTTTTCTCGTTTGTCCTTTTGTTTCTTTTTCTATCCTCTCCCTTATAGCTTGTTCAACGATCTCATAGGACACGTCTCTACAACTTGTTGTTTCGATTCCGAATGAAGTCATCTTTGGATGTCTCTCTCTGTCTTTCTCTCTCTCTCTCTTTCTCTCTCACACTCACTCACTCTGTCTCTGTCTGTCTATTTGTTTCCGCTACTCACACTCCGACTATCTTTTTCTATCCTTCTTTAGAAATATCGGCCAATGATATTATTCCAACAACGGAATCCTCGTAAAAATCCTTCTTGACTATTCGCGATGTTCTTTTCTCATGTAACACGATATCAAATTCGTAAGTTAGAATAGGATGCCTTGTGTGCATCCATGCATTCATGCATGCATGCATGCATCCTTGCATATATGAATGCACGGGGAAATATTATTATATACATGAGAAATATTGTTAAGTGGATATATATGTATGTATTTATTTATTTATTTATTTATTCATGTAAATAAATAAATAAAATTACGGGAATTCGTATGAAAATGATGAATTTAAATACCCTTCCTTCTGCCCTCCCCCCCTTTTTTTATGCAAATTATTATCGAGTCCTTTTAAATGTTATTGTGTAAGCAAATTTCCTTTTTTTTTTTTTTCTTTTCTTTTCTTTTTTCTTTTTCTATATCGCAAAATTAAACAAATTAAAATAATGGATCGTTTTATTAATTTAATTAATTAATTAATTAATTGATGTGTTTTAATTAATTAATTAATTAATTAATTAATTAATTTATTTATTTATTTATTTATTTATTTATTTATTTATTTATTTATTTATCTGTTTTCTTTTTCAAATGTATGTCAATTTAATAGATTTTGTTAAAATATAAAAATCAATTATTCTACTAATAAATTATGTATGTATGTACATATATATGTATTTATATGTATAAAATTTAGTTTGGCATATATTATTTATAAAGATTTATAATATTATTCATTTGTGAACGTTTCAAAAATTGATCTATTTTCGTCTTTAAAATTATACCTGCTCATTCGATTTTCTTCTTAGAAATCCTTTTCATCACAAACAGTTTCTCTCTCTCTCTCTCTCTCTCTCTCTTTCTCCCTCTCACTCTCCCCCTCCCTCTCTCTGTGTGCTCTAAGAGATCGAACCAAGCGTAAAAGCAAAATGACTACTGGAATTACGAGAACGCATCAAGCTTGATTTCATCTTTGAACTCCTCCCACTCTCCCTCCCACTCTCCCTCTCCCTCTCTCTTTCTTTCTCTTTACCCGAGTTCTACATAGTATATTTGAGAATACAAAACTGTGTTTGAAGTTCTATCCGATTTCGAATTTCGCGCCAATCACGTGAATGCCATCTATAAGGAAATCCAATTCTCTTTGAGAGAAAGAAATCTTCTCACGAGAATTCTATGAAAATGTTCGATTTAGAAATGGAAAAGATTTTATTTCTAATCTTTTATCCACGTTTATAACGTTTCTTCCTAACGTTCGAAAATAAATGAGAATACGAGCGAGAATTTCTTTTTTATTTCCCCCCTTTTTTTTTTTTTTTAATTCTTAATTTTTTATTTTTTTTCAATTCGTCAATTATTCATTCGATTGATTTCCTTTCTTATTTTGTTCTTTTTTTTTTTTTTTCAGGTAAGTCGAAGAATAGAGACTGTTAACGACATTATCAACTACGATCAGGTTAGTTGTAATTACAAATAAAAATTAAAAATTAAAAATAAAAAAAAAAAAAAAGAGAAAAAAAATTAAACATTCTCGATCGAGAAATAATTTATTTCGATGATCGATCGCAAGATAATCATAGGAAATAAAATCTATCATGTAGGACAATAGTAGCGTTAATAAAAAAATTTTAAATATATATAGAAGAGGGGGTGAAAAAAAGAAAAGCAAGTATTATTCCCTTTTGGATATTATAATTGAACGAATTGAATTTTGATTAATCATTATAGATGTGAGAAATTAAAAATTAAAAATAAAAAGAGAAAATCCAACATTTTTTTTTTTTTTTTTTTTTTTTTTTTTTTATAAATATTCTCGTACGAGAAATCATTTATTTCAATGATCTATCGCAAGATAATTAATGGAAAGTGCGTAAGGAAAAAGGTGATATTAAAAAAAAAAAAAAGAAAAAAAAAATAATATTTGAAGAAAAGAAGGAAAGAAAAATAATTTCCTCTCGGATATTAAAATGAACGAATTGAATTTTTATTAATTATTACGTTTAAACGGGTAGACGCTTATTTTCGTTTAAATTACATTTTTGATAAATTTCGATCGCGCGAATTAACGCACATTTTGTGACAAATCAAAACATATTATAATAATATTTTATATTTTATATACACATATAAGATATTGATAATATTTAATATGTATTTTATATTATAAATTGTTTTTTTAACAATTACTTTATAAATAATATTTTAAAAAATATATTAGAAGTAATATATATATATATATATATATATATATATATATTTTTTTTATATTATAAATAATATTTAATTATTAGACAATGTAAAAAGTATTGAAAAGGAGATTTACATTAAATTAAAATTCTTATGAAAACTTTTTCAAAATGAAATTTCGTCAGATTTAATTTCATTCCATTCACGTAGAATGCTTTTTAACATTAGAACTCTCTATTCTATTACCTTATACGTTCACAAAATGACATTGCTATTGACGTATTGAAACTTTACGTTTTAGTTGACACTAAAGATCGAAGAGCTAGAATAGGAGTTAGGAGTACGAAGCTTTTCTTCTTTAACTTCGACTTCCTCTTCCTCTATTTCTTCTTCTTCTTCCTCTACTTCTACTTCTACTTCTACTTCTACTACTGTTGCTCTGTTCCAATGTCCTTCTCATCTTTCGCGTATTCCGTACGCTTCAAGAAATTTGATCACGTGTGCCGGCTGTCGGAACGACCATTGCCGTCTGCATACAAACCGTCTTTTGCACTCTATGCACCCAAAAAAAAAACCTTTTACCTTCTACGACCTTAAAACCCATTATTATCTGTTCCACCACTCTCACAGCATTATACACTTTTCGCCTATAAAAGTTGTTCGCGAATAATTTTTATTTCCTCACAATTTTTTTTTTTATTTTTTTTTTTTTATTATTATTATTATTATTATTTTTTTTTTTTTCTTTCCCCTTTCCTCATCGTCGTCACATTTCGACGATTATTATGATATCTGGAATTTAGAAATAATCTACATTATTATTCTTCTTTGTCGTTAATTATCGATAGATTTTATTTCTTTTCTTTTATTTTATTTTATTTTATTTTATTTATTTTTTTCTTTGTCTCATATATATATATATATATCTCTTATGATTTCTCTCTCTCTCTCTCTCTCTCTCTCTTTATTTCTTTCTTTCTTCCTTTTATTTCTTTCTTTTTACGATTCTATAATAAATTTTCTAATATATCTTTATATTTATGACTCGTAATCACTGTCTCCATTTCTATCTATATCATTGATCTAAATTTTCCAAAACGATTCTGTCTATCCGTTTATTTCTTCTCCAATATGATTTCACAATGAATTTATAATCTAAACATTATACGTATTTTTATCTCGTAAGTTTCTGTTTCTATTTCTTTCCATCTTCTTTCAAAATTTAACCATCAATATATATATATATATTTCAATCAGTGGAGTCTTTCTTTTATACACAGAGAAGAAGAAACATAGAAAGAAAGAAAGAAAGAGAGAGAGAGAGAGAGAGAGAGAGAGAGAGAGAGAGAGAAAGAGGATTCGATCGGTTAGGAATAGTGAAGGGGGTAGGAGGAGGAGGAGGAGGATGACGACGACGACGATGGTAGTTCGCAATTCTCCAATTCGATTATTTCTTCGAGAAGTCGTCATTTTTCGAAGTCTCTATGGAATACTTCGCTCGTAATCCCACTTTGAAATTTTCCCGTGATGCCCGATAGAGAAGGAGTAATAATATCGTTGAAGAAAGAAGAGATGTTGAAGAAGAGATTTGATTTGAAAAGAACGTAGAAAGGATACACCAGCGTGTACATATTGTTTTAATCGAAAAGAAATAATAAATTAGATCTTTTTTCTCTTCCCTCCTTTCTTTCTTTCTATTTTTCTTTTTCTTTTTCTTTTTTCTTTTTTTTTTTTTTTTCTTTTCTTTTTTCGTAAGACTTTGCAATATTATTATTGTTATTATTACACACAAATTTACTACACACTACACACATTCATTACGAACATTTACGAATACACAATCGCCAAACATTTTTATTGTACGTTGAAATATTGAATGTACGTCTAATTAAAGAATCGTATATATCTGTTAGTCTTAAAAATAATGAATTCATTGGAAATTAACGAGACGATAGTACCACAACTGATGATTTATTTCGTATTAAAAAGCGCGTAATCGTAAAACTTGTCGTAATAAATTATGAAATAAAATCGTTTACAACGATATTACGGGATACCGTCTATTATTAATTATCATCTTGGTTAAATTTCACGAATGAAAATAAAAGAACGAATGAAAAGAACGATGAATCTTGATATTTTTATCACGTTCGAAATTTCAATTTAATTGATAACATCGATCAACAACCCCTCCACTCTGTCTCCCTAATAATAATAATTATAATAATAATAATATATATATCAGGATTACAATTCAAAGTAAATTAGATAAAATTAACAATTTGTTGTCTTTCGACCCTTTTCTCTGGCTTTCTTTTATTTTTTTATTCTTTTTTTTTTTTTTTTTATTTTCATTATTTTTTATTTCCCCTTCCCCGCCCCTCCCACTTTCCCCATTTAAATCATTCAAACAAAATTTTATATCGATCGAGAAAATTTAATCGCGATACGTGAAGAATTCAAAGAATTCAAATAATTTACATAAATATAATCATTCGAAATAAATGTAATTATTCGAAAATGAATTATGATTTATTAATTATTTTCATATCGATCCTGATAATATATATATATATATATATGTGTGTGTGTGTGTGTGTGTGTGTGTGTGTGTAATGGATAAAATTTAATAAGAATTAAATATATTTATTAGGAGTTACGAAAGTATAAAATAAAAAATAAGAAACATACACATGTATAATAGGGCATATATTATAAACGTTTATAAGTGTGCGTGGGTGTTTTCGTCGTTTTACCTGAAATGTAACACACACATACACACACATACATACATACATACATACATACATATATACATACCTACGTAATGATGACACAGACACAGATACACAAAAGACGCAGATAATACGTAAACGACGTAAAGGGTCGATAAATAAAAGATCGATGGTATATGGCTAATGGTATACACGCGTTTTCTAACCTTTTCAATCCAGTAACGTGACGTCTTTCTCACATTTAAAAATATACATATGCATCTAGATAACAATTCTCTATATATGTATATATGTATATATGTATGTATGTAGATAGATAAGATGTACATCTGAAAAGCCGTTTCGTTATATTCATCTACTTACCTAACTCAGCATCTTTTGCAAAGTTGTCTTCTTCTCTTTTTTCTTCTTTTTTTTTTCTTTTTTTTTTCTTTTTTTTTTTTTGTCTTTTTCTAGAATTTGTTTCCGCGTTATCTATTGCGTTGTCTATTCTACGATGACGACGCGAATAATCACGTGAACTTGTTTCTTTCTTTTTTTTCTTTTTTCTTTTTTTTTTTTTTTTTCCTTTTCCTTTTTCCTTCTTTTCTTTTCTCAAAACCTTTTCAACATCATCCTTGTTTTCTATTTTAACGCGTAGATTTTTTCTTTTTCTTCTCTCTTTTTTTTTTTTTTTTTATATTCTTTCGAAGAAGTTCGAACTCATCAGAATTCTCTTCGGCGAAAACGTTTGTTTATCATGCGTATATCAGTTACGTCAGAAGATAGAGAGGGATGTGGTGGTCGGGGTACAGTGGACGATGAATCGGGGGAGAGGGGGAGGGAGGTTCTGAGGTAGGGGGACGGGGGACGGGGGCAGACCGACAGATGTAAAACGATACATGGAAAAATTGTTAAAAAAAACAAAATAAAAAAAAAAAAAGAAATATGTTTTTCCTCCTTTCGACAGATCCACGTAATAATTGTTATTTCATATAAATCTGTTTGTCTTTTTTCCTTCTCTCTCTTTCTCTCTCTCTCTCTCTCTCTCTCTCTCTCTCTCTCTCTCTCTCTATTTTTTTTCTTTCTTTCTTTTTTCCCAAGGTATTTACCCGATCACAAGTATTTCACGAGAGATGATTATTGCATTACCTGTCTCTCATTTCGTAATAATTTCGCACAATTCTTTTTCTCTTTTTCTCTTCGTAGGTCACGTAATTTTTTTTCCTCTCTCTCTCTCTCTCTCTCTCTCTCTCTCTTTCTCTTTCTCTTTCTTCCCACCTATTACGTGTGTGTGTGTGTGTGTGTGTGTGTGACGATTAAGTGGAATGGTTAACGAAAAGTGGAACAATTTCGATGTGAGAAAATTCTCTTTTTGCGCGAGAAAATAAAATAATATATAAATGTAAGAGAGAATAAGAAAAAGATAGATAGATAGAGAGAGAGAGAGAGAGAGAGAGAGAGAGAGAGAGAGAGAGAGATAGCTTTTTACTCGATTAAGATAATTGGTTTTCTTCTTTTATTTATTTATTTTTCTTTTTTTATTCAATATTTTCTTTTTTCTTTTCTTCTCTTTTTGGTTCAATCGATTCAATATCGACAATCATTCGTTTTGCAATTTCGCTGATAGAAAAGTTTAAAATTCCAAAGATCGACGTAAATAAATAAATAAATAAATAAATAAATAAATAAATAAATAAATAAATAATGAATCGTTGTATATTATTACGTAATATAAAATATTAGAAAAGCCAGATATTGTAAGAAAAGTTGAATGTTAATTTCTTCGAGCATAATCAAGCGCGTTATCATTATCGTAATGTTTCTTATCATTGCTCTTTACTCTCTTCAATTCTTTTTTATTATTCATTTGTTTTTCTTTCTTTTTTTTTCTTTTTTTTTTTTTTTCTTTCATTCTTCATTTTCCTTTTTTTTTTTTTTTTTTTTCCCCTTCAACGTAGATACGTAATAATCTTTTTGATTCAATTAGACACATTGTAAACTAGTCGACTATGAAATATATATATATATATATATATATATATATAGAATCACTGAAAATGGTTATGTAACGAGAGTTCTCTCTCTCTCTCTCTCTCTTTCTCTCTCTTTCTTTCTCCTCCTTCCGTCCCTCTCTCGTTAAAGAGCTGAGGGCCTTGACACAAAGGGTGTAGCGAACAGAGAGAATTCCAATGTAAAAGAAAAGAATATTCGCGTCTCTCGAAAACGATTTTCTCGCGTTCGTTTCTTGTTCAACCGTTTGTTCTCATTTTTTTTTCTTTTTTTTTCTTTTCTTTTTTTTTTTTTTTGTTTCTTTTGTCTATGTGTGCTTGTGTATGTGCGCGTACGTGTGTGTATGTTCTTTTATCTCTTCTCTTTGATACCGTTTCTTTTGAAAGCAAGATAGAAAAAAAGTGTTTCTGATCGTTATCATGAATTTTTATATGGAATTTAGCTGTGGCATTTTCGAAAAATGAAAAGTGAAAAAGAGAGGAAGAAAAAAAGAAAGAAAGAAAGAAAGAAAGAGAAACGCGAGTCGGAAAAGAATATTCTTTTTTTTTTTTTTTTTTTATTTTTTATTTTAATTTAATTTAATTTAATTTTATTTAATTTTCTTTTTCTTTTATTTTATTTTTCTTTTCTTTTCTTTTCTTTTCTTTTATTTATTTATTTTTTTTTTTTTTTAATTTAAGGATGAATTATAATTTTTTTAGTACAAATATGTATATATATATATTTATATGTATATATTTTAAAATATAATTTATTAAAAATAAAATATATTTTAAAAAATATATATATTTTCTTTTTTCCTTTATTTAAAATTTCATGGTAAAAGTATAATTTTTGTTGCAAAAAAGAATCCTTTTCTGTTTTTTTTTTTTTTTTTTTTTTCATTTTCATTTTTATTTCATCTTTGATATAACAAAAAGAGAAAAAAAAAAAGAAAAAAAGAAGAATTTCTTTTTTCATTGTTTCATTTCTTCTTTAAAGAAAATCTGTTTTTTTTTTTTTTTCTTTATCTTTTTATTGCAAGCAAATTTTCTTCGAAGTATATTATTAGACGATTAAAATTTGACACGGTCGATGGAGAAATTTCTTCGTAATATAAATATCGGCGTTCTAAATAAACTCACGACGTTAACCAATCTCGAAACGATCATTTTTAGTGAATTATTTCACTGTGTTTGCTCTTTCGACGATGAATTTTCATGGATTTTCATTTTAATCGGACATATTCGGCCTTCCAGTTTGAATATAAATCCATCGATTCACGATAAATCCATCGTAAAAATTTATCGCTCTTGTCTTTCGTAGGATTCTTAAATTTTAACACATAACTTTTTCTTTTTCTTTTTTTTTCTTTTTGTTTTTCTTTCTTTTCTCTCTTTTCCTCATATTTTATCATAGAATATATGAATATATTGTTCGATTCTATCAGAATAAATTATATAAATATAGTAGATCGATACCTTTAAATATAATCATAATATTTTATATGTTCATGAATTAATATTAATGTGAACATTTTTCTAATAAAATCTTAATCTTACATTATCGATCATTTATGAGCCATTTAAAATATTACGAACAGACATCTTTGTAATCGTATGTCAAAATTAAATTGATATTTTTTCCTTCCTTCCTTATTCCCCTCCCCCCCTTTATCCCTCTCTCTCTCTCTCTCTCTTTTTCTCTTTTTGGATAAAATTAAATCAGACTCGAACAAACTTTCGACGATCGTAATAATTACTGTTTTATTTTATTAAATAGAATTAAATCGAATTGATTGAAATTAAATTGAAAGAAGAAAAAGAAAGAAATCAATACTTTATGTTACCAAACAGAAATTAACTTGCCCAATATATGGACCATGAATTAGATTAGATTTTATTATTCAAAAAAAAAAAAAAAAGAAACAAAAAAAGGTAATGAGAAGCAGTAATGATCCTCGACCAATCAGACACGTCAAACCAACACACGTACACCCATACGCGCACGTATACTAGGAAATATAATTACAAATAATAAAAAGTCTTTCCTAATTTGAAATTTTTGGTGAGTCCTAACAGCCAGTTACTATTACTATTATATCCTCTTAACTGACTTGACATGAGCTTAAACTTGTATTCTTTGTTAGAACGGGAGAGAGAGAGAGAGAGAGAGAGAGAGGGATGGATAGATACATAAGAAGAGAGAAAGAAAGAGAGAGAGAGAAATAAAAAGAGAAAAGACGAAATGCTGTCTCTCTCTCTCTCTATCTTTCTATCTTTCTCTTTTTCTCTCTCATTATTTTTTTTCTCTTTTTCCCACTCGAAGAAAATTGCGAGCAAAGTGGCAGATGTTGCCTGTTTTTCCTTCTCTTTCTTCGAATAGCTCCTCTGGAAAAAGAAATGTGTATCAGTCTGTATGTATACTATATGTACGTACCATACATACATTCATACATACATACATACATATATATATATATATATATATATATTTATATATATATTTATATATATACATAGATCCATCCATGCATCCATGCACCTAACCACATGTGTATATATATATATATATATATATATATATATATATATATATTTATATATAAATATATGTACATAAAAATATATGTATGCATATATGTATTTATTTATATATATGCGTAAGTATATATATAAAAATATATATATATATATACACACACATGTATAATAGGTACGTATATAGATATGTATCACGATGTGCAATGTGTCAGGGGTTAAGGCTAAAGTGAGGAAGGAGAGAGAGAGAGAGAGAGAGAGAGAGAGTGAGAGAGAGAGAAGGTGAGCGGGTGGGAGGGAGGGAGAGAAGATATGCTGTGAAAACGTACGTCAGGACGTACAGTGTCACGACGAGATAAAAGCCCGTCGGTGAAGAGAAAGAGAAAGATAGAGTGGTGGTGATGGTTGGGAACGGGTAAGGGGATGTGCAACGAGCGACAAGGGGGAAACGAGGGGAGCCAAAGGGGTTACGGGATATCAGAAGCCGCTTGGAAAATTTTCATTAAACTTTCGTACAATGTTCACGTATTTTATTAACTTCTTTCTTTTTCTTTTTTTCTTTTTCTTTTTTCTTTTTTTCTTTTTCTTTTTTCTTTTCTTTTCTTTTCTTTTCTTTTTTTTTCTCTCTCTCTCTATTTTTAAATACGAACTAAGTCGGTGAAGTATTTTGAGTGAAGAAACGGACAAAAAAAAGGAAAAAAGAAAAAAGATAAAGAATAATAATAATAATAATAATAATAATAATAATAATAATAATAATAATAATAATAATAATAATAATAATATTAATAATATAAGAATGAAAAAAAAATTGCGAAATTAAAGGAAAATAATATTGTATTATCAGATAATCGTATCGTTCTCTTTTTTTTTTTTTCTTTTTCTTTTTGTATGTTTTCTTTATTTCTTTATTTATTTCTTTTTTTAAATTGGTATCATTGTAATACTCGTTAAAAAGAATAAAAAGGTAGTAATAAATTGAATATTTGTAATGAAATCGATTCCGATGAAGACGTGTTATACATAAAGAGAGAAAGAGAAAATGAAAGAGAGAGAGAGAGAGAGAGAGAGAGAGAGAGAGAGAGAGAGAGAGAGAGATGGGAGGGATGAATAAGGGAGAGGTTACGAGTTAGTAGAGTGCAATTTAGATGGTCCAATTTAAGCTCTCGGCAGTTTCGCTAAGCAGTCCTGAGCCAAAGCATCGCAACCGAGGAGTTCTTCGATTTATGCGTATGTTTAGCTTGTTGGAGATGTTAACGAGAAATGGGGTGGCGATGGGTGGGGGAGGATTGCACTGCTCGCTAATTTGTTACTCTAGGAACTTCGTTAATTCTCTAGAATGCTAGGAATAATACCAATTTATGATTGGGACGATTAATGAACGTTCGATGAACATTTTTGAATATCGATATTGTGCTCGTTTTTTCTATTTTATCACTTTTCTTTTCTTCCTTTCTTTTATTTATTTATTTATTTTTTTCTTCTTTATTTTTGCCTCCAACCCTCCCACTTCCTCGCCCCTTTGTTTTTAGCCTTTCATTTCATTTCTATGTTTTTCTTTTTTTTTCTTTTTTTCTCTTTCTTTTCTCCTTCATTTCTTCTTTTTTTTTTTTTTTTTTTTTTTAATCTCATACGATTATTTCATTTTAATTCATTATTTTAATTCATAATGATTTCCCTTTTTATCTTTAGACATTTAAATTCTCCGTATTATTTTCAATTATAAATTAAATCTAATAAATTTCATTGGATTAATATATTATTTCATATATCATTTGTTAATTTGAACGAATATAAATTTTCGTTATATATATATATATATATATATATATATATATATATATATATATATATATATATATAAATCGTAAAATCGTCAATATGAACGATGAAAATATTTCATCGAATTTCTTTTAGAAATCTTCTACAACGTTTTATCCGTGTCTAAATGAAGGATATCATTTATTTCTTTTTCTCTTTCTATATTACCTTCTGTCCTTCTCTCTCTTTCTTTCTCTCTCTCTCTCTCTCTCTCTCTCTCTTTTATTCGATAAAAATCAAGAGTCGAATCACTCAAAAACGTTGAAGGAAAAATTGCTGCAAATATATATATATATATATATAGATAGATAGATAGATAGAGAGAGAGAGAAAGAGAGAGAAAGAGAGAGAGAGAGAAAGAGAGAGAGAGAGAGAGAGAGAAAAAGAGATAGCTTTTGATTCACGTTCAACCTTCCAATTTTAACGTTCACCATCTAGAGCTTTCCTTTTTATTTTTATTTTTATTTTTATTTTGTTTTATTTCATTTCATTTTATTTTTATTTCTTCCTTCCTTCCTTCTCTCTCCTTCCTTCCTTCTCTCTCCTTCCTTCACTTTTTTTCCTTTCCTTTCTCCGTTTTATCCTTTCCTTCATTTTCTTCTTTCCTTCTTTCTTTCTTTCTTTCTTTCATTCATCTTCCCATTTTTTTGCCACTCTTTATCGAAAGAAGAAAGGCGGAAATCCTTTCTTTACCTTACACGTTAGCACTTTGAAGTATGGCGTCCAGCTTTTCGAGCTTAGAGTCAGTCCGACCTTTTTCTCTTTTCCTTTGCACTCTTTCGATCGTTATTTCGAAAAGAGAGAGAGAGAGAGAGAGAGAGAGAGAGAGAGAGAGAGAGAGAGAGAGAGACGGAGGGAGAGAAAGAGGGATGAGGGGCAGAGGGGATTGGTGGCAGAGGGGTGAGTGAGAGTAAGGGGAAAGGAGTCTCGGTACGATCTAGATACTACGAGACTGCCGTAAGATGTAATAAAAAGAAAAAGAAAAAGAAAATGAAAAAAAAAAAAAAGAAAAAAGAAAAAAATTGGGGAGAAAAGAAAAAGCAGAGAAGGAAAAAAAAAAGAGAGAAAAGTAGAAGTAGAAAAGAGGGTCTAAATTTATGAAGAGGCTCGAAGTTAGCCCTCTTCTTTCTGCTTGCTCGCTTGCTTACTCGCTTGCTTATTCTCTTGCTTACTCTCTTGCTTGCTTGCTTGCTTGCTTGCTTGCTTGCTTGCTTGCTATTCTCAACGCACGAAACTTTTGATATAGATTTATCGTAAGGAGTATGTTCGCGCGGATGAGAACGATGTGTTTAAAAGAGGATCGATTCGTTTCAAGAGAT
>NC_060962.1:7249231-7251269 GCF_910589235.1 Vespa crabro
AGCAGTAGTACTAGTAGTAGTAGTAGTAGTAGTAGTAGTAGTAATCGGTACGTTGCCGCCTCGTGTAAGAAAACACATAGCTATGCTTTATAAGTGTTAAGCTTTCTTCGCACAAGGGAGAAAAAACACGTTCCCCCGTAATTTTGGTTTTAATGAGGATGAAAAATATATTTCTGTTTCTATGTCTTGTATCTGTGTATATACTGTATATATATATATACATGTCACTTACGTATATGTTTACGTGAATTTCTATGTACATTTATGTATATGCATGAGTGTATATGTTTGTGTGTGTTATGCCTGTGTCTGTCTGTCTGTCCATGTGTTTGTGTGTGTGTGTGTGTGTACGCGTGAATCTCGAGCAAAAGATCGAAAGATCACAAAACGTTACGGATTACATAGCGCTTGTCCTTACATCAACACATTTTCTGTAACTCTTTTAAAGACTTCGGGGGAGAGGGGGGGGGGAACGGTGAGGGTGAAGAGATAGTACGAGTAGATAAAAGAGGATAGATAGATAGAACAGAAATGAGAGAGAAAGAGATAGATAGATAGATAGAGAGAGAGAGGGGGGGGAGAATATGGAAGAAAACATGTCGGAATCTCGAGGAACTCGATTTGCCAACACCGAGAATCATTTTATGATCAATGCATCTAATCTTTTTTTACAACGTGTATGTAGGAGGTATATATGTATGTATGTATCTGTATAAATGTATATGTATATTGTTAGATATATTCTACTTTAGATGTAGGATTTAAGTATGTACATTGTATGTAATATACATACGATACATGTAAATCTTTTGAACGCGATTCCTCGACGATTCGTATCGTTCCAACCGAGTAGTTTAATGAGTTGTCTGTATACACACACACACACACATATATATATATATATATATGTATGTTTGTATGTATGTATGTATGTATGTATGTATGTATGTTAGTATGTGTACATCTATTTTATTTACATATCTACATCGTTTACATTTTAATGTTGGAACTACTCTACAGGTTGTTTATTTTATATCCAACGGAGACTTCGTATTCGTGTTCGAAAGTGTTTGTCTTCATATCGAGGACTTCTTTTTCTTTTCTTTTCTTCTTTACTTCTTTTCCTTTTTTTCTTCTTTTTTTTTTTTTTTTTCATTCTTCTTCTTCCTTTTTTTTTGGGAGAGGGGGGAGGGGCGAGGCGGGTATGAAAATTATATATATATATATGATTCATCGAAGTATAATATTTATTGAATATTTTCGTATTCGTTATAAAGTTAATTGTGATTTAGAATTTTTTTTTATACGTTTCTATTATAATTATCATATGATAAATCAAATTTGTTTCCTTTCTTTTGTTCTTTTTATAATTAATATGAAATTATTTTCATGTTTATACATTCATTTAAATTTTTATAGTAACGTATAATTTATACATATACGTAACTTTATAAAATGAGAAATCTTCTCGTTAAAAAAATTTTTTCTTTCTTTTTTTCTTTTTTTCTTTTTTTTTTTTTTTGCTTTTTTTTCCCCTAATTATTCTCTTTTATATTAAAATTATATAAGTGAATCGAGTTTTTTTCCTTTTCATATAATTATAATAAAATCATATATATATATATATTTTTTTTTCTTCTTCTTTTTATTTTTTTTCCTCTTCCTTTCTCTCTTTTTTTTTTTTTCGTTTTTTATTTTTCTTAAATTCCTATGGTTATATACCTTTTGATAAATAAAAAACAAAGTTTTAATAAATTTATCATAAGTTTCAATTTCATTCTGAGGTATGTACACGTTATGTGACAGATTATATGATAAAGGATGAATTATTCCGTCGAAGGTTAAAGTTTCGTTTGAATGTCTTGACGTTTTTCGACGAGAAGTTTAGCAGCTTCTTCTTCTTCATCTTGTTCATCTTCTTCATCTTCATCGTCTTATTCTTATTCTTCTTTTACTACTACTTCTTATATTCTCTCTCTCTCTCTCTCTCTCTCTCTCTCTCTCTCTCTCTCTCTCTCTCTCTCTCTCTCTCTCTCTC
>NC_060962.1:7261469-7266469 GCF_910589235.1 Vespa crabro
GCTTGGTAGCTACGGTAGTTTTACACATACATCTCTTTTCTATGACATAGCGATAGCGATACCTTCGATACCTTAGAGATTTATCTCTACAATTCGTTTTAACGAGTAATTTGATTAATTGATAAACGTGATAGATTTTTGTTCAAATGACTAATTGCATTTTTCTTTCATTATTCTTTTTTTTTTCTTTTCTTTTTTTTTTTTTTTCTTTTTCTTTTCATTCTCATTTAATTCATTTTATTTTCGGGAAAACTTTGACGAATTCGTTGTAGATAAATAAAAATAGGTAAAAAAAAAAAAAAAAAAAAAAAAAAAACGAATTTTAATTTTAACAATTGATTTCTATACGATATATTACGTGTTCGTTCGTAAACAGTCTAATTAGATTCTATAAATTTGATCTAAATTTTATTTCTCAACAGATTCGCGTAAAAAAAAAAAAAAAAAAAAAAAAAACTTTCATGCAATTTTGTCACGTAAGACGATTATGATTATTCATCGAATTTTTTTCTTTTTCTTCTTTTTCTTTTTTTTTCTTTTTTCTTTTTTATCTTCCTTTAAATAATTGATCCGTCCATTAAATACGATAGATTAATTTAAATGGCAAAATTGATTTTACTCATTTTAATTTCGTGTGTCATTTAATAGAAATTTTTATGAATATATCGTAAGACGATTTTATATTTATCGAATTTTTGTTTCTTTCTTTTTTATTTCTTTTTTTATTTCTTTTTTTTTTTTCTTTTTTTTTTTTTATACTTCCTATCAAATAATCGATACGTACATAAATGCGATTGAATTATTATGAACGGGAAATTGAATTTTCTGATTTTAATTTCTTATCATACGAAAAAAAAATTGTATGAATTTATCGTAAAACGAATTTTTCGAATATTCATCGAATTTACTTCTTTTTTGTTTTTTTTTTTTTTTTCTTTTTCTTCTTATCTTTTTTCTTTCTTTTTTTTTCCTTTTTCTTTTCTTTCGGACAAATCGATTAGCACAAAATGCAGGACGTCAATTGTAAATGACAAATTGAATTTTTTAATTTTAATTACATATCATTTCGAGAAAGAAACAGAGTACTAGATAGAGAAAGAGAGAGAGAGAGAGAGAGAGAGAGAGAGATCTTCGTGAATTTATCGGGATTGAAACGATTGAAATATTTATCGAATTTATTTTTAATAATTGATTCGTACAGAACAGAAAAAAGAAAAAGGGAAAAAGAAAGAAAACTCAAGTTAACTAAGTACATAAAGTTCATACATAAGTAAATGAGGATAGGAGAGAAATTGAGCTAAACGAATTTTAAAAAGGAATTCGATGCCAGTTTAAATCAGCCACGGTCTATCAATCGTAATGCAAATGTTTCATTCGCCTATGCGAATTCGAAACGAACTCTAAAGCCGATTCAAGCTCACCCGACCTTGCTTTACATATGCATAGGATTTAACATATATATATATATGTATATATATATATATATATATATATACACACCTATGTACATGCGTACGTACAAACTCGATTGGATATCGGCAATCCATTCGTCGATGATCGTTTAATTGCATAGAAACGAGAATATCCACCGGAATATATCTGGTTTGAAAATTTTGTAGAAGAAATTGAAAAAAAAAGAAAAAAAAAGAAAAAAAAGAGAAAAAAAGAATCTGTAGCATTTTTTTATCTTGATATATACGTATATATATATATATATATATATATATATATATATATATATATATATATATATCTTCCCTTTTTTTTTCTTTTTTTTTTTTTCTTTTTTCTTTTTTTTCCTTTTAAGCCGACAAAGACTCGACCGTTATTTCCATAAAATTAATGGCTGAAGTAATTAAAGGTTTCGCTATATTACAGAAGCTTTTATATTTCTATCTTCCTCGAGAGAGAGAGAGAGAGAGAGAGAGAGAGAGAAGAGAGAGAGAGAGAAAAAAGAACAAAAATGAAATAAAATAAAATAATAATAATAATAATAATAATAAATAATCTATAGTGGTTTTCTTAATATCTCGAACAAGTGTTCTTTACTGAGATGTATTTTTAATGATGGAAAAAGTTCGTATTTTCTATCTTTCTCGAAAATATCTTTTTGCTTACTCTCTCTCTCTCTCTCTCTCTCTCTCTCTCTCTCTCTCTCTCTCTCTCTCTCTTTCTCTATCTATCTCTCTATTTATCTATCTATCTCTATCTCTCTGAATAAATAACGAAAGGAAGGAGATTTTAAAAACGATTAAAAGAAAAAGCGAAAAAATAAAAGAGATGAAAAAAAGGATATAAATTTCACGAATTCATAGAACGTTTACTGAAGGAAGAGGAATCATACGAATAAGGATTGCTGCAATTTTGTAATGATATGGTTGGTGGTAAAGATAACGTTTTCGGTGTTAACAACGGGTTTGGATTACGTTACCGTACAAACAATTTCAAAATTCTCGTAGATTTTCTTGTTTCCTACAATGTGTGGAAGAACGCACATACGCACGTACACACACGCACGCATACGCATACACATACACGGACGTGTATGTATACGTAACATTATGCAATTATAAACGTATAAGTAATGTGTATTATTATCTCTCATTTTAACGAGAATATCATTGTATTTAAAGGTAGGAAATTTTGAATTTTACTCGATAATTAATAAGTAATGTTATATTTTAAACGTTTCATTACGTATTCTACATTTAGATATATTATTATTGTTCATGAAGTATCATAATATTTGTTCAAATGAATTTCTTTCTTTTCTATTTCTTTTGTTTTTCTTTTCTTTTCTTTTTATTTTATCTTTTTTTTTTTTTTTTTTTTTTTTTCCTTCATTTCTCTCTCCTCTTTCCTTTCGACGATAATTACATTGATCAATAAAATAAAAAAGAATACAAAAAATGAAAAAGAAAAAAGAATTAAAAAAAAAGAGAGAATAAAATCAAATAAATTTAATATATATATATATATATATATATATATATATATATATATATATATATATATAATTGGAATTTAAATGCATGGATGATAAAATATTAATATATCATTATAGATAAAATACATACGATATATATATATATATATATATATATATATATTTATAATATGCGTATATAGATACATTTATACCTAATAAAAATATAAAAATAACGCATTAGGCATGAATACGAGAAATATTTCGTCGTATTACACGTGTAAACTTTGAAATAAAGGATATGTTAATGAAAAATTAACGACTATAGTTACAAGTTTACACATATCTACTTACTTATCGAACTACTGCGAATAGAATCTCTCTCTCTCTCTCTCTCTCTCGTTTTGTCCTTGCAAATAGAAATTTCATCTTAGTTTCATCTCTGTAAATATATATTTACAAATAAACACGTTTATTACATAGATAAGTAGATAGTTTAATATGTTTCTATATGTACGCATAGACGTTTAGATGAAAATTTTATTTTTTGAATCTGATTTTGTTTTTTTTTCGAATAAATCGAAAAAAAATGAAAGGAATAATTCTTTTTCTTTTTTTCCCTCCTCTTTTCTCTCTCCTCCCTCAACCCACCCTCTCACTCTCACTCTTACTCTCTTCCTAAATAATTTCAAAATTTTCAATAGTCACAAATGAAAGGACACAATTTTACGTGTCACATTGTAAATATTTCATAGAATATGTAATATATATTAGAAAGGTCGAATTTAGAAAAAAAAAAAAAAAATAATAATAATAATAATAATAAAGAATGATCACATAGACGAGATACAATTATGATTTTCAATAGTTAAATTAAAAGATATAAAATCATGAGACTGTAACCCATTTTCAATTTTCACATATACATACATACATACATACATACATACATACATACATACATACATACATACATACATACATACATACATACATACATTCATACATATATTAATACTTCTATTGTTTTAAATATGATACGATGGAATGTAGATAAATGCATTCCCTGCATATGTATATGCACGTACACATACACACACACACACATATATATATAAGAAAGTTTTCTATGGGGAACACGTAACATTTGCGTGTTACTGAAACGTTAACCATCGATGCATTTTCACGTGAATATATATATATATATATATATATATAGAGAGAGAGAGAGAGAGAGAGACAGAATTACATTTGGGTTGGATCCCGACGTTCACTTTGGAGTTTACTGGCCCAACATAGAATATAGTAATATGTGTGTGTGTCTATGTATGTATTTATGTATGTGCGCGTGTGTATGTGTGAAAGGGAAGAGAGAGAGAGAGAGAGAGAAAGATAGAGTGAGATAGAATAACCCATGGAAATATTCTTGTCGACGGATCGGACCGTCATTACTGGTAGGATTTATGCTCTAATTATGGAAATTATCGAGCAGCAACGTACATGATGAGAGGGATGAACCATCACTGGTTTATCATCTCGTACTCTTTCCACCTCCCCTCCCCCCACCTCCATGTTATAATTTCAATGAAAAAGATAGAGATAGAATGATATTGTGGGTGAGAGAGATAGATGGTAGGGAGGAGGAAGAGAGAGAGAGAGAGAGAGAGAGAGAGAGAGAGAGAGAGGGAGAGGGAGAATATTACCACAATTGTTTAATCGTAAATAAAAGGATATTTAAATGTTGACGTTTTACCTTTTATTGTTATCTTTTCTTATCTTGTTTTCTTCTTTTTTTTTCAATAGGTTCATAATTATATACGTGTAATTTTTAGATTTATTATCAAATAATTGTAATATATATTCATAGTTCTCTTTTTTTCTATCTTTCTTTCTTTCTTTCTTTCTTTCTTTTTCGCTTTCTAATAAGAAGATCGATTAGCAAAAAATATTTTGCGAAAAAATTTTAATCGTTTTTGTACTGTCTCTATATTATACCTTTTATCGCTTAATTGCTGTATTATACCTATGTCTGTGTATATATATTCATATATATATATATATATGTGTATGTGTG
>NC_060962.1:7271469-7276469 GCF_910589235.1 Vespa crabro
AATAAAATATCAAAAGTTGTTTAAATATTCATTAGAAAAGTTTTGACTCGTTTAAAATTGTTCGTATAAACAATTCTAAATCAATTCACTTTAAAAATCACGTGAAAATGATTACTTTCGTTTAATTTTTTCTTTACTATTACCCATTGACTCCGATCGCATACAAATACGCGTAAAGATCTCCCAGTATTTTTTTTTTTTTTTTTTTTTTTTTTAAACATGCATTACAAATGAATCTTCGAAAGTGTGATTATGGCTTATGAAAAGTTTAGAAAATCCTATTATATAATTTTATATATATATATATATATATATATATATATATATATATATTATAATATTAAGTCGATCTAATTCTTATTTTCTTTCTTTTTTCTTTCTTCTATCTTACTATTAAACAAGAAAAAAAAAAAAAATCAAAATCTCGTTTAAATCTCTCTCGAAGATATCTCAGTGAATTTCTAGAAAACTTTTCAAATAGTCGTACGATTCCTATTGTTCTCAGTTTTACGATTAGCAGAGAGAAAAAAGAAGAAGAAAGATAGAGAGAGATAGAGAGAGAGAGAGAGAGAGAGAGAGGAAAGAAAGAGGATTCTAGATGTAGTCACGAAGAAGAGTAGAGTTAAAGTAGAGAACCGATATCATCGGAGGCTTTATATCGGAGCTAAAGTTACGTTCGCACAAAGCACACTTCGTTGGAATCTCTCTAGCCAAGTTGAGAGATGTAAATCGGTGTATCGGTTCGTTCGCGAATCGTCTGACAAAAAAGGGAAAGAGGGAGTGTGAGAGAGAGAGAGAGAGAGAGAGAGAGAGAGAGAGAGGGAGAGAGAGGGAGGTGGGTGGGTTGGTTATAGCGTGAGTAAAAAAGCGAGAGTCGAGGGAGAGAGAGAGAGAGAGAGAGAGAGAGAGAGAGACAGAGATGGTTATGGTATGAATAAAACGAATAGAGAGAAAGAAAAGAGATGAGGCTGGTTATGGTGTGAGTAAAAAAAAAAGAAAAAAAAAAAAAAGAGAGAGAAGAGCAACAAGGATAGAAAAGGAAGAAGAAAGTAGGAGAGAAGAGTTCAGGAGAAAAAAGAAAAAAGAACGAAACCCGGATTTATTCGTCGAATACGAGAAAAAAAAGGTTTCTTCTTTTTCGATGGATGGGTTTGATGGTGGAATTGTGTGAGTTGAAGGGAAACAGGAAGCCTCCGTTAGAAAGAGATAGATGATGCCTCGTAGGTAGATCGCTAGTGAGAAAGGAAAGAGGACAGATAACAGAGAATCCTTTTGATCCGCGTGGAATCAACCGAAAAGAAGATTTCCTTGAGAAAAGGGGATATGAAAGAGACGAAAGTATCCTTCCTATTCGTTTTTCATAACCCCTCACCACCTTATCCATCCCTTCTACAACCCTTCCAATCCCTCTTTCTCTCTTCGTAAAATCAGTCCTCTTTCCCACCCCCATTAACCCTTATTTTCTCTATATAACATTCTGTATTGCTTTAGATAGCCTATATTACATAGTAATAAGTTTCATTTTATGATTGAATAATATCATAGAAAATTTTATTAATATTAAATAATAGTATAGATATTTTATATATATATATATATATATATTATTTAATTTTTATTATTAATTTTACAATTGTTAGTTTTTATTTATTTATTTTTTTTTAACTTCTATATAAAGTTGGTATATATATATATATATATATATATATTTTTTTTTTTTTCTAATAATATTTATAATTACATATATAAGGAGAAAAACCGAAATGATAATAAATAAGACTTTATTTATTTATTTATTTATTTATTTATTTCTTGATATATTTAAATAAATAAAAATATTTTAATTGATTTTACGCATATAAATTTGTATAAAAATCATTAATAGAAATGATAATGAAAGTGAAATGATATATCATTTATAATATAACTATTAGAACTGAACGTGTTATATAATCGATTAGAAACGTGAGAATCATTAGAGATTTGAACAATTAATTCGGCTTACTGATACTCTTCGATGCTCGTTAATATTTGACATAGATCGAGGAATACAATCTCCTATTACCATCGCATTGGGGTATTCAAATTGAGATTAACAGCTGATATATCGACTCACACGTTTACTACGTTTTACTTTTGATTAATTTCGAATCGTTCTAAATATTTTTTTATTATATTTAGAAACTAATCGCGTCATAATCGTAATCGTGTCAATCGAGTTTCTCTTCGTTTTATCTATAACACACGTACGAGAGAAAAATTATTTATTATTTGATTATTATTTAATTGTGTATGTATGTGTGTATATATATATATATATGTATAATTAATAATTATATATTAATTACATTTTATTATTTTATATATATATATATTTTTTTTTGTTTATTTACTTTTTTCTTTTCTTTCTTCTTTCTTCCTTTTTTTGTGAAAAAAAAAAAAAGCGCGTTAATACAATTACATTGGCAATACTGTTATTATAAAATCTAATTTATTCGCACAATAATAATAATAATAATAATAATAATAATAATAATAATAATAATAATAATAATAATAATAATAATAATAATAATAATAATAATATCGTTCATTTTGTACGCAAAATATTTTCACGCATTTAAATCGTAAATCTTTTATTGATCAAATTTTCTAATGGCAAATAATGTTATTGCAAAAGAAAGAAAATAATAATAATAATAAATAAAATAATAATAAAAAAAAAAAAAAAACTAATAGAAATTTATTTTAGCTCACACATGTAAACGTATTATTTATAAATACTTTAATATATATTTATATATATTTTTTTCTTTTTTCTTCCTTTCCTTTTTTTTTTGTTTTTTTATTTATTTTCTTTTTTTCTTTTTTTTTTTTTATTTTATTTTCTTCGTCGTAAAGCGATCGTCAAAGTTACTCTTCAGCGAGATTCGATCCTTCTTAAGAAAGATAGCAGGATACCGTGATATCTCCTTCCCTTCCCTCCCTCCCTCCCTCTCTCTCCCTCTCTCTCTCTTTATCCTTTACTCAATAACGGAGCATCCTAGCACAATATCGTCCCTTTCGCTCGACATTTCCCATTTTCCGCGTTCTTTGACAATCGACCGTAACGAAGCCACGTTAAGCGAGTAGTAGAAGTGTGCAACCGAGAGAGAGAGAGAGAGAGAGAGAGAGAGAGAGAGAGAGAGAAATAAAATGGAGTAACAAGGAAGAGAAATGCCTTCGACGTCGCTCTCGTTATCGGAAAGTTTCTCTTCTTCTCGCGAGTTAAGCGCTACATTATTTCACGTAGATGTAGGTATCTATACTAGAAGACATAAATTTGTTCGACGATTCGATGCTAACCATTCCTCTACTCGAAACTAGTATAACAAAACCATTGTCGAGTAAACTATTGTCAATTTGTATCTGTCTATGTATATATATATATATATATATATATATATATATATATATACTCTAGTAGAGTATATATATATGTATATATATATATATATACTCTATACTTTTATTTTTATTCTTCTTTTCTTTTTTCTTTTTTACAAAAAAAAAAAAATAAATAAATCTTGTTAACATTGTCATTATTATTTTATATTATTTCATATTATTATTATTATTATTATTATTATTATTATTATTATTATTATTTTTATTATTATTATTGTTGTTGTTGTTATTGTTGTATTATTATGGGTTAGAAAATGAAAGTCAATATTTTTCGAGCTTAATGATATTATATTTTCATTATTATTTTAAAATATCATTAATATGACGCGATTATGATATTTATAATATTATAAAAAATAATTTCAATTAACTTAGAGTATATCAAATATCGTTTTAACCGAAGCATACTAATTCAATGGGACACAACGTAATATATTGCATGATCGATCGATCATTCTTAATTATATATGTTAATCTAATCCAGTCATAATTCCCGTTAGACGTTAAACTTTTTATAATAACGATATATATATATATATCTATTTTTCCTATGATTAATCATTACGATCGAACGAGGTGATAAAAAAAAAAAAAAAAAAAAAAAAAAGCGTGAACAACAATCCCCCTGCCCCCATCCCCTCATCTATTATTATTTAAAATAAATCATTTCAATTGGATATGCTCTTAATACTCTTATCCGCGTTATTTATAATTCATGTTTGAACATAAGACATATTAAATGTTTAAATATTTAGATATATTTATGGACGTAGATGTAAGATTTGTTTTTTTTTTTTTTTTTTCTTTTAATGTGAAACAATAAAATCTTATTGTAATCCTTTTTTATTTATTCATTTATTTGTTTATTTATTTATTTATTTATTTATTTATTTTTTTTTTTTTTTTCTTCTTTCACATGTTCCAGGTACAAGGATAATAGGGCTTATCCTTGGCCAGGTGGTGAGAGCCACTTTATCCTTTATCCGGAGAGCGCGAATCAAACGATTTATACGCAAGAGGTTAGATCTTCGGATGCTGGACGTTATTCCTGTCAAGCTAGAAACGATACGACGATCTTGGAAGGTGACATCACCCTGACCGTACTCGGTAAGCTCTTCTTTTATATTCCCCTTTTCCCCCTAACCCACTATCCTCCTCCTTATATTCTTCATCATCATCAACATCATCTTCTACTTCTTTATATTTTTCTTTCTTGCGAAAATCTTAACGTCGTTGCATTCCTTTCTCTCTCTCTCTCTCTCTCTCTCTCTCTCTCTCTCTGTCTTTCTGTTGTCTTCATAGTTCTTTTATTTTCCTTGCATTTAATACGTAAGATCATTTTACATTATGATAACTCGTCAGAGATAACGATTAACGATGGGACAAAAAGTAAATAAAATAAAATGGTTAGAACAGTTTTAATGTTATTACGTGAAAGAGAAAGAGAGAGAGAGAGAGAGAGAGAGAGAGAATTAACACATTAATTATATCTCTGATTAATTGAAATTAATATTCGTATTAATCAATAATTTTAATTTTTTTTTTTTTTTTCT
>NC_060962.1:7283969-7286469 GCF_910589235.1 Vespa crabro
GCTCCTGCTGCTGTTGGTGCTGGTGCTTCTGCTGGTGCTGTTGCTGTTGCTGTTTCTGTTGCTGTTGCTTTTAATGCTTTTGCTGCTTTTGTCATTGCCTTTGCACTCTGCGTTGCAGTTACTACTCCTTGGTAGTATCGTAACAGTTAGAAAAAGATAGACAGACACGTGCGATCTCGTATATGTCCCGTTCGATGTTCTGTGAAAGAAAGAAAAAGAGAGAAAGAGAGAGAGTGAGAGAGAGAGAAAGAGAGAAAGAGAGAAAGAAAGAGAGGGAGAGAGAGAGATGAAAATAACAAGAATTTCAAATTGATTTTAATATCTCTTGAAGTTTATATTTATTATGTATATATATTTATATATTAATAATATTTTATATAAACAAAGTAGAATTTAATCTAGAGAATATTTCAATAAATTAAATTGACAAAAATGCGTTATTATTGTTAATTCAATTTTGCAAGTTAAATTCCGTTGAGCCAGATAAAGATAATTATTTTTATTAATTTCACGATAGAATTCAAGTTCACTAAATTTATTGTGCGTATAACAGCGATAATTAAAATTTTTTTTTTTTTTTTTTTTCTCTATATAATTGATACACTTAGCAAATTGATAAATATAATTATTAAATTTGAATTCGCATTATTATTTGTTTATTTATCTCCAATTAGAATTTGTTATGATTTGGAATATGTATTCAAATAGTAAATTCGTTTAATATTACAATGTAATAGTTCATTAATATTAATTTCTAATTCGCTATAATATAATAAAGTCATCACGAATGGTAATATTGTATAAAACGATTCAATTAAATCGAATATACAAGCTCGTAAATCGTTGAGAAGGAGAACAGTAGAGTTCTTGAAGCGTAATCGATATTATCCAAGCTAATTGCATTTCCTACGTGTTGGTTATCTGCGTGCTTACGACGTGCTTTTAAAGTAAAACGCGTCAGTATAGGTCAAACAGATAAAGCTCCTATATATATATATATATATATGTGAGTGTGTGTATGTGTATGTATGCGTTAATGATTATAATAATCGTTGCTCTTATCATTTTTGTGAAATTTCGAAACAATAAAAAGAAATTATTAATCCGCGTTTACGAGAGTTAATTAAAGTAAAATTAAGGGCAAAAAAAAGGAAAAAAAAAAAAAAAAGAAGAAAAAAAAAGAAGATAAGAAAAAAGAAAAGAAATATTTTACGATAAAAAATATAATTATGTAAGGAATATACATATATTTTATTACATTATATTATATTAAAAATACAATATATATTTTATCTGTTTACATTATACATATAATATATATATATATATATATATATATATATATATATATATATATATATAAGTATATATAATATATATATATATAAGTACAAATAAATGAATTGTTAATTTCGAAATATATTTTAAATAAAACGATCATTGCTTGTGCTTTTGCATAATCCGAATAATCTATATAATCAAAGAAATAAATTAATATGTTAGTAACGTTTTCAAATTTATTTTCGAGCTTTCCATTATTAAATTGCCAACCTTTGTCGTCTGTTATATTAACTTCTATGTGTAAAAAAAAAAAAAAAAAAAAAAAAAAAAAAAAAAAAAAAAAAAAAAAAAAAAAAAACAGCAAAATTCACAATGAAATTCTGTGATAACGTAAACGTACAGAAAGATCAATTCGATAAATTTTCTTTTCATTCATAGCGATACACTACGATTTACCTGTCAACTTATCTATCTATTATTCTTGAACCTGTTCAATTTATCAAATTCTCCCTCTCGAATGTTATTAAGGTCTGTTAAGAAAAACGTCATAGAAAATTCGCACGAAATATAATAAATCATGTTGACGCGATAAATCGCAAAACAATTTCTCTCTCTCTCTCTCTCTCTCTCTCTCTCTCTCTCTCTCTCTCTCTCTCTTAGAGCTCATACACATGAACGAAGTTAGATGGGTTCTATAGGGTGTACCAAAAACTCCAAACGATTTTAACTGTAATGTTATCTCTTTTTCGTTTTTGGAAGTAAATTTGTGAAAGAAGAGAACAAATAAAAAAAAAAAAGAAAAAAAAAAAAGAAAAAAAAAAGAAAAGAAAAGAAAAAAAAAGACGGAAAATAAATGATAGAAAGAAAGATTAAAATTAAAAAGAAAAAGGGATTCAATTTTTTGTACGATTATATATAAATATTACGATTGATGTCAATCTTCGAAGAGTACGACGATCGATAGGATCGATTTATGATAAGCGTTATATTACTTGGAATTTTATCATCTAAATACATATCGTAGCTTCATTAAATTGATTCATAAATAACTATTAATATTTTAAATAAAGAATTTGTATTAATAAAACTGCACTTATTTATGAATCAATTGAATTAATATTATTTTATAATTTTATTATCAAAATATTTTATAATCAAAATTTATAAAAAATTTTTTTCTCCCTATATTTAACATTGGAATTTATTTACAAATAAGTAT
>NC_060962.1:7288969-7298969 GCF_910589235.1 Vespa crabro
ATGACGAATAAACGAAAACTTGAATAGATGGAATAGGTTGAATGATTTACGTTGACTTGCCTTTGAAATTTTTTAAATCTGCTCGAATTAACGAGATAAACGCGTTTATGTAAGTACCCTATTTGCGAATAACTTGTGGACACACTCGACGAGGTGAAAATCACTTCTTGGAAGTGCGCCGTCCGAGTTAATCTCGTTAAAAAGTTTACCGCATTAACTTCACGGTCTGGCCCATTATTTTCTTAGATACTTATGTTGAAAAG
This sequence comes from Vespa crabro, assembly GCF_910589235.1. Taxonomy (NCBI): domain Eukaryota; kingdom Metazoa; phylum Arthropoda; class Insecta; order Hymenoptera; family Vespidae; genus Vespa; species Vespa crabro. The sequence continues at coordinate 7,289,233 of NC_060962.1, forward strand.
GGACGCAAAGAGAGAGAGAGAGAGAGAAAGAGGGAGCAAATGATCCTCTAAGTACGTTTTTGCGAGAACTCGCAAAACGATGAGTTAACTTAATCGCACTGTACCATTCTCTCACCGAAATTACAGTCTCGAGTTTCTGACCATTGCCACTGTTACTTTACTGTGTCGCATTATGAATCGTTTAGTTGTTTGTTTTAAATATATGTAATGCATGCCGGTTAAGTAACCATCCTCATTTTTATTTTTTAAGTCTCTTAATAAGAATTTAAATACGTCTGGTTCAACTACCGTAACTTCTAATCTTCCCTAATGAATTTCTCGATTCTTTTTCCTTTTTCTTTTTTTTTTCTCACTCCTTTATTTTCTCTCTCTCTCTCTCTCTCTCTCTCTCCCCTTGTTTTTTTTTTCTTTCCTTCTTTCTCTGATAATTCAATTCTGTTTCTTTCTGTAATGAAAAGTTCAAATACGAATACAAATTGAAATTGATATGATTGGGATATAAGCCGCGTCTAATATCATAATATTATATCGTAATTTTTTCATTTTAAAAAATTAAAAAATTTGCTTTAATAGAATTTAATTGTCGTGCTTGAAATTGTACCAATTATAAATGTCTATATCTACGACGATATAAATAATTTTATTGTATAACGTTAATATAATTATTTTACGTACAATGATTTGTTAATTAGAAATAAAATAATTGTCCTAGAATTAGAAAATAATTCTAAGTTTAAATGTTGATAAATTATTTTGCTTTTTTTTTTTTTTTCTTTTTTTTGTAATAATACAATTACATATATTATACGTATATGTGTGTGTGTGTGTGCGTGTGTGTGAGATTATCGAGTCTCGAGCGTTTGATAATTATTTTTTTTTTTACAAAAATACACACACACAATGAAAGACAATATATAAAAATAAAATGTAATGAAAAAAGAAAAAAAAGAAAGTAATAATAATAATAAAAGAGAAACAAATTCATAATAAAAATTATAATAAAAGGTAATAATGTGAAAATTAAAACAAATTATTTCCGATTATGAATGAGCAACGAGGTAAAAAAATAGATTACGCTCGAAAGATTTCACAGAAAACGAAAAATAAATAAATAAATAAATAAATAAATAAATAAATAAATAAATAAATAAATAAATAAATCAATCAATAAATAAATCAATAAAAAAGAATGTGACCTGTTAGGAGGAGGAGAAAGAGTGGGCAGTGAAGGAGAGGGGATGTTTGAAATAAAAAGAAAAAAAAAACAACATAGAGGAGGGAGGGAGAGAGAGAAAGAGAGAGAGAAAGACCTCGACCAAACTCGTCGTTTATTCGCGTAAGGACAGAGCGCAGATAAGCGGGTAAACTTTTTTCATGGCAATTAGCGAAACGAATAGGAACAACAACGAAGGCCGAAGTTGGACAGGCCTTTTTCTCTCTTTCATCCACCATCCCACCCCATCCCACCCACACGCACACACACATACAAACAAACAAACATACCATCAGTATCACTGTTCTTCTATCCCTTTCCCCCTACACATCCACCCCATCTATTCATGAGACAGAAGCTCACATTAGAGTGACTTCCAATTTTTTTTTTCTTCCCCTTGTTTTTTTCTTTTTCTTTTTTCCTGGAAATTTGCGTAACACTATATTTTCGCGTTATCATTCCTTCTCTCTCTCTCTCTCTCTCTCTCTCTCTCTCTCTCTCTCTCTCTTTCTCTCTCTCTCTCTCTCTATCTATCTATCTATCTATCTATTTGTCTTTCTCACGCACACATACAAATACACTCCTCACTTATTCATTCACTCATTTATTTGATACGTAAAATCCATTTTCGACAAATTGAAGTTAAAACTCTCTCGTATTGATCCCTAAATGAAAGAGTACGATCATCCTTGAAAATATAATATCGTATTAATATTTATTTATATTTATATATATATATATATATGTATATAATTTTTTTTTTTTTTTTTTTTAATTAATATCGAAATAATAACATTTGAAAATATTCGACAAATTTGAGAGAATTATATCGACGAATTTTCAATACGATCAACTTCATCTTTTCCCTTTTCAGTTTTCCATCGTAATTATGACAATAAAATCGATGATATTATTATTATATCTTTGGAAATATTCTGTCGCGATCTAATCGCGATAAATTTTCGTAGAAAAATCATTCGGACAAATGCAAACTAACTGACTTGGTTTTATCCCTGATATCTGTAGTCTTATCTGACGTTAAAGTTCTATTATCGTAGATAAGAAAGAAAGAAAGAATGAAAGAAAAAAAAAAGAAAAAAAAGAAACGACTACAACGTACTACGAACATATTTATCGATTAATTCGAGAGAAAGAAAATAATATCAAACGACGTTTATTATTATTATTATTATTATTATTATTATCGATTAGGAAAAAGAAAAATATATATATATTTCTTTTTTAAATATATATATATATATTATATATATAATTAAATAAATATAATATATATAATAAAATTAAATACATATATATAATTATATAATATATTTATATATATATATAAATAAATAAATAAATATATATATATATATATATATATATATATATATATATATATATACGTATAAAAAAGGGGTGTACTGTATAGAATAATTGTAACTTTGAATTTTTCTTACAAAATTTGATTAGAAATTTTTTCGATGTTTTCTTTCTCTCTCTCTCTCTCTCTCTCTCTCTCTCTCTCTATCTCTCTCTTTCTCTCTTTCTCTCTTTCTCTCTTTCTCTCTCTCTCTCTCCTCTTTCTTCTTTTAGTCTCATAAAGAATGTTTCTTAATTAAGTGTTCATCTCGTTTGAATATCGTCAAGCATGAAACTCTCGTCAAGTTTATAAAACTTTGATTTTGTTAGAAAATCGATCTTACGTACATATGTATATACATATCTATATACATACATATGCATATATATATATATATATATATATATATATATATATATATATATATATACATGCCTATACTTAAGTAGTAATTTATATTTAACGAGGACCGAACTCAAAGTCTATCCGGAATGATCTAACGGGTGTTTTATCCCGAAAAGTATTTTCAACTTTGAAGTTTAGTACGATGTATTTACTTCCACGAAGAAAATACACGATGCATCTGACGGATTCTCGCATACATTAACGTAGGATCGAGCATGCATCTTTAACGTTTCACTTCTACAATGTATATATATATATATATATATATATATATATATATATATATATATATATGTATGTGTATATACATATATATATTATATACATATGTATGTGTATATATATATATATATATATATATATATATAATGTAGATAAGTAAGACAAATGTCAAAAATCGATAATCGAGTAGAAAGCTCTTCAACTTTGTTGCGTTGTTTCTATTCCACACCCGTTAGATGGAACGCCTCGATGATTTTCTATCATGTTACCTCTACTTACTATCATGTTCCTAAGAGACATAGTATTTCATTCATTTAAAATGCGTCTGTGCCGTCGTTTTTAATCGTCGTTAAAAGAATATAGGGAAAAAAAAAGAAATAAATAAATAAATAAATAAATAAATAAATAAAAAACAAAATATTAATTCCACATATCCCGTATATGTTTTTCGTTTCATTTCTTATTATTAAATAAAATTTCGTTCGTATATTTTGCAAAATAAAAATTCTATATATTCTTGTAACGTTGGAATGATAAATTTTATAAAAAAAAAAAAAAAAAAAAAAAAAAAAAAAAAAAAAAAAAAAAAAAATTTATACGAAAAAAATATTCTTATATATATATATATATATGATACAAACGTACGATCTTTCGCAAATTTTCTAACTATATTAAATATATAATAAAATTCATAAAAATTATGTGACCCGAAAAATATATTATCTTACAAAATTTTGGACGAACTTAAAATATATATATATATATTTTTTTTATTTTATATTAAATAATTGTAAATATAATTTATAAACAAAATATATATATATATATGTATGTGTGTGTGTGTGTGTGTGTGTGTATGTGGATAATTTGTTAAGATCGTAAATGAAATGTTAAATGAATCAAAATTTGTAAAACTAATGCGACAGATCGATGTATAAAAAATACAAATCACAATCCTTTCGTAGAATTCTTTCGCTACGTGATATAGACATGTATTTGTTATGTTTAAGTCGTAGTAGGAAACGAGCAATCGTGTGGTCTCTTGTGAATTGAAAGAGGTACTAGGAGTGCACGTGCCTTGGCACCAAGCATTTAGGGTTAAATGTCGCTGAAGGGGTTTCGTGTACGCGTGACTCTACGTGCCACGTGCCACGTTTAAGAAAACGCGTCCCTGCTTTCTCGAGACGTGTATTCTAAACGTGATTACGATTAACGTCTATTCCAAAGACAGAAGAAAATAGAAAAAGAAAATAGAAAAGAGAAAGCGATTCGATTACGCGATACGATTAAAATTGTTTAATACACAAATGAAACAGTTATCAAACGATTGATGGTTGAAACGATAATACCGCACTTTTTTTCTTTTACTTCTAATTTTTTTTTTTTTTTTTTTTTTTTTTCCTTTTTTTTCCAATTTCTTTTTCATTTCTTTTTCCTTTCGCTCTCCGTTGCAATTAAAGCACAGTCTTTATCAACGCGCAATATCTGATAATTAACGAGTTAATGATTATAATGTTAACGAACAAATTTTTATACCATTAATTTTTTGATAATACTCTATTTCGATATTATTCTGATAATAAAAAAAAAAAAAGAAGATTGTAGAATCACGAGTTATCAATTTGTTAATTAATAATTCAAAAGTTATAATGCGATCTCTCTTTGAAGAATTAAAAATTGATTCAAATGTTATTTAGAATTACGAAAGAGAGAGAGAGAGAGACAGAGAGAGAGAGAGAGAGAGAGAGAGATAGAATGAGAAATTCTAACTTGAACAATCTAATCCAGGAATCTCCTCGATGCCAAATTCTATGGCACCGATTTAATCTTCGTTAAAACCGCGAAAATTCGTAGACAGTAAAGGGTTCCCTTCATCCACGTTCGCTCTCAAATATTCCGATATTTAGCTGCGCGAATAGTTTCGAAACATTTGGCTATGAGCGTTACCAAATATTCCAATAAACCGGTCGTCGCGTTCGTATCCCTAATCTGTTCGAAAATTCACATTAACCATTAATGAAACGTCCGTCTATGATTATATCGAGTTATTAAATTTATTGTGTAACGATATAAGAAAAAAACAAAACGAAAATTTAGGTCTATCAATTTTAATTTTGGATCTAATATCCAGATAAATTGTGTGACTCTGCTCCCTTTTTTTTTTTTTCCTTTCTTCCTGCTTTTTTTCCTTTTTTTTTTTTTTCTTTTTTTTTTTTTTCTTTTCTTTTCTGACGTAACGTCCGAATACGATTTTCCTTTATTTATTTTTGTTATATTTGGCCATTTTAGATTTTCTTTCTTTCTTTCTTTTTCTTTTTTTTTTTAACTTTTATTTATTTATTTATTGTTTTTTTTCGTTAATACATCTTTCATTGTCATCTCGTTTTAGAATATTTTCAATATCTCCGTCATATAGACGAGAATGTAATATACAATTTTTCTTATTTTTCTTTGCTCGTTTTTGCTTTTTCTTTCTCTCTTTTTATTCTTCTTATTTTATTTTATTTTTCTTTTTTGTTTTTTTTTTTTTTCTTCTTTAATATCCATGAAAGAGAAAGAACGAATGTATAGGATTATAATTGGATAAAATCCGTACATGCTTGGGTATTAAAAAATTTATCTTATTGTCCAATAAGCCATTTGATTATCTCTTTTTAAATTCGTATATTTTTTTTTTCTATCTCTCTCTCTCTCTCTCTCTCTCTCTCTCTCTCTCTCTCTCTCTATCTATGTTTTTATATTTTTTCGTTATCAACTTTCAAACGAGATCAAATCGAAGACCACATAATTCTCGCTCGAACGCTCCCGTCGTTATTATATATCCGTAAATTCCGTTTCTCCTACATTAAATCCTTTCGATTTAATCGAAGCATTACGGAAATCGATTCCAATAGCTTTTTAAATAGTTAATCGCATCAGAATTTCATTAGAACGAATCCTATATTCTTCGGTGGGTAGGGGGGGGGGAGTGGAGGGGTGGGGATGCGGGGTGGGGGCGGTTGAAACGATGCAAATCTCTGGACATTCTGACGAATGAAATTTCAACGTATGAAACATCCGACAAAGCGTTGATATGATGGATAAATGGAAAGGAGATTGTGAGACGGGTTATAATAATAATAATACGCATATTATAAACATGGGATGGGATGGGATGGGATGGGATGGGATGGGGGGAGGGGAAAGGGGTGTACTTTCAATGTATGTTTTACAGGAAGAATATAGAAAAAATGTATGTGACGTTGAAAGAACGAATACATCGGAAAGATGATAATAAATTGTGAAATATTTCATGGTAATAAGAAGAACGAGCTTGTTCCTTTTTTTTTTTTTTTTTGTTATCTTCCCCCCCCCCTACCCTTTTTCTTCCGTTTACTTTCTTCATTTTCTTTTTTTATTTTTATTTATCTGCTTATATAAATATGTATACATATATATATATATATATATATATATATATATATATATATACACATACATAAAATAAAATTGTTCAAATGAAATTGTTTTTTTTTAAAAGGGAAAAAAAAAGAAAGAGAAAATGAAATCATTTGTTAATAAAAATGCATACAACCTAAGTGAATCTTGCGCAAGGAGCGACCAAAATAAAAGAGAAAAAAAGATAATAAATGAAATAAAATCAAGTGATGAAAAAAAGAAAAAAAAAGAACAAATAGAGAAAGGGAGAGAGAGAGAGAGATAGAGAAAGAGAGTAAAGTAGTAAAATGTAAATTAAACGACGAACTATCGAGTACTCGTCGTCGTCGTCGTAGTCGTAGTCGTCGTCGTCGTCGTCGTAGTCGACGTAATAGCCGTTTCTTAATTCACGAGTAGTCGAATCACTTTAAAGCATATTTCCCTTCTCTCTCTGGTTAGTTCAGTAGCTAGATAAGTCTCAGTTACTCCTCTTACCGTGTTTGCATCCTCTTCTCGTTTGCTTTCAGGAGAAGAGTCAGGTGGTTACACGGGAAAGCCATTGCCCACTTACAGGCCGGCATCGCAATTGGTTCCTTTGGGTGGCTCTGCGAGACTCTTCTGCGAAGCTTATCTCGGTAAAGTGGAACTTCCTGATGCCAAAAACTCCGTGACCTGGTCAAAAAGCGACAGTAACGTAACATTACCAAGCCATGGTAGGATAGCACAGCATAGAGTATCCAGGTAAGTCCACTAAAATATATATACTACATATTTGTGTGTATATGTATTTCTCTCTGTGTATATATGTGTGTGTGTGTGTGTGTGTGTGTGTGTGTGTGTGTGTGTGTGTGTGTGTGTATGTATGTATGTGTATATGGAAATATGTACAACTTTGTTTGCAAAGACGTTCAAGTTTGAAAATGATGTTTAGAACATATGACTATTATATGTTTACAACAAGAAGTAATATACAATATACGTATAATACTACAAACAGGATAATGAAATGATCTTTAAAATATACGCGCTATGTAATCTCTTGTAAGAACGTACAAATATATATTACAATATTGAAGGATAAATATTTATCATAAATAGATAAAAATAAAAAGAGATATATTATATGTCGTAAATGAATAGAAAAATTTTATAATTACATATAATAGTAGATAATAATATTATAATATCCTTTGAATATTTTCATAATCATAATCGATCTAATTTCACGCTCTATTTCGAATCGAATAAAATAACTTAAACGTTAATTGTATATGTACCATATACATGTATCCTGTATGTAAGCTAAGGAGAGAGAGACAGAGAGAGAAAGAGAGAGAGACAGAGAGATAGAGAGTAAGAAAGAGAGATAGGAAGAGACGTATGCAAGATGTCTCGTTGAAGTGATCGTTTATTTTGCCTATCGTTCGAACTCGAGCTATTACCGAGTACGATCCAACGATACTCTAGAATGTACGAGAATACTGAGAAAACGGAGATTGCAAAGTTACAAGCTAGTAGTAGTAACAGAGAGAGAGTGAACGAGAGATTGAGAGAGAAAGAGAGAGAGAGAGAGAGAAAGAGAGAGAGATGTTAGGGTGGCATTTAGGGGTACAGTATTGCCTCTATATATGCCGTGAGCAATAATTCATACGTCCGAGACACACGAAGTTTCGGAGTAGCTAAACTCCTATCGAGTTTATATAAGCGTGCGTGTGTTACATACATACTTCTATCTATCCATCTATTTATGTATATATATGTATATATATATGTATGTGTGTGTGTGTGCGCGCATCTCTCTCTCTCTCTCTCTCTCTCTCTCTCTCTCTCTCTCTCTCTCTCTCACTCTTTCTCTCTATACCAACCAACCTTGCTTGCCTCAGGTTCGAACGAGTTTCCAACTCCAATCGCGAACGTTTTCGAACGGTTTATAAGCTCCTCCTTGCAATGGAGAGATATCGTTTCATAGACGTTCCCAACGCGAAGTTATATCTCTACTTTCAATTTTATTTTCTTCATCGATCATTTCAAATATCATTCCTTTCGTTCGTATATCGCTAAGATTTTTTTCTTCTTCTTCTGCTTCTTCTTCTTCTATCTTTTTCTTTCATCCCCCAATTTATAGAAGCATCATCGATTTAGGATAAGGATTTTCTCTTTAACATTAATCATTGGACTATTGCATACGTCTTATTTTTCATCGATTTTATTTATTTATTTATCTATTTATTTATTTATTTATTTGTTTATTTATTTTATTATTTGTATTGTTTTTTTTTTCTTTTTTTTTTCTTTTTTTTATTTGAAATATTCTTTAACGTCGCATCAATCGATTGTATTGGTATTGAATGGTATTAAATGGTACTCTTTTTTTTTTTTCGAGGAAATATTGGTGTGTGTGTGTGTGCGCGCGCGTATGTGTGAATGAAATGTATCCTATCGTGATTACAATGATCGATAATTGTACTGTGATATAAGTCATGATATTTTTGTTCTGATGATAATCTACAAAAAAAAAAAAAAAATACGTCATTTTGACGTATGCGAAGTACAGTTTAAGAGAACCAGTTAACATTAAATATATATACATATATATTATCAATAATTCTTATAAAAGTTATTAATAATTATTATAATTTTTAAATATATATATATATATATGAGCCATTCAAATGCCAAATCGATTGAATCCACTTTTTGAATGAAAAAGAAATTTAATTATCAAAGCGACTCGACAGAGTCCATACTTTTTATATTCATAATGAATTTTTCCAATTTATTTAATACGATTAAAATGACAAAATTTATTTGACCATCGAAAACAAAAAGAAAAAAAAAAAAAAAAAAAAAAGAAAGAAAAAAAGAAATAATTTATTACAGAAAACAATCTGATTTTAATACGTACTTCAATTTAAATCATTTTCAATAATAATACAATTCAAATGCGCGATAGAATTAGCAAATGTATAACAGTAAGTCCCTCATTAACATTCTACAATGTTTATTTGAATTTTCTATTTTAATGATAATTTTAAAAAATAATTTATATTATTTCATCATTAATTTCTATATTTCTCCATTATGAGTTTTATGGGATTAATCGATTTGACATGTCGT
>NC_060962.1:7301469-7308969 GCF_910589235.1 Vespa crabro
CAGAGAGAGAGAGAGAGAGAGAGAGAGAGAAAGAGAGAGAGAGAAAAAGACTGAATTAGAGGACGAGAAGTTCCGTGAATTTCGTAATACCATACAATTTATGAAAACAGGATCCTTTCAGATCGTAATCCTACCTCTCAGGAAGTACTCTCTCATCCCATTGAAGATGAGAGAGAAGGGTGTAGGAGAAAGGGAAATAAAATGCTTGATTCGCAATCCTACAAAATTGTTTTGTTCGCTTCGGTCTCGAAATCGTCATAAATCATACGTTTCGATAATTTTTACTCACTCGCTCACTATCTCTCTCTCTTCCTCTCTCTATTTCTTTCTCCCCCCTCTTTCTATCTCCCTCTTACATTCTCTTCCCCATTCTTCTTCTTCTCTCTCTCTCTCTCTCTCGTCGTATCACTATCACTATTTTCATATAACATTACTACATAATATATTTTTTTAAAAGAATAAAATAAAATCCGCGAATCTCTTAGGTCAATAGGTTCCAATTTAAAATAAAAAAAAAAATATATATATATATATATATACAATTACGTAACGTTGTGTGTTAGAAAAATGTCGATTGAAAAAAAAAAAAGATAAAATCTTGGATACGTTCCAATTATATCCAATCACGTAAAGTTTATTAGAAAAATGTTCAAATGTTATTAATTATTATATATCTAATATTGGGTAAACGTAATAACATTCTCTTTTCTGTTTCTTTTATATATATATATATATATATATATATATATATATATATATTGGATAATTAAAATAATTGTTTGATTAATGTCATATAATATTTCATAAAAATCGATTAACGCGGCTCCTATTACGAAAATCTGGATAAGGAAAGACGAAAGAAACTGTGATGATGATGATGATGGGAGAAACAGATAGAGAGAGAGAAAGAAAGGGACATCCCTCAACGGTGGTAGCCATTCCCCGAAGGGGAACAAATCGTTTCGATTCCACAACCGAGGATCGCCAAGGAACGAACGAAACGCACGCTTCTGACCGACGCGGACGATTAGCCTTTTTGCCGCTTGCAACGCGGACCATTATACGCGTAATAACGGCGGGACAAACTTCTCTGCTCTCGGTAGCCGCGCATCGTCGAAGAAAAGGACAGATAGAGAAAACGTGAGATAGATAGATACAGAAAGAGAGAGAGAGAGAGAGAGAGAGAGAGAGAGAGAGAGAGAGAGAAGGAGAGAAAGAGACAGAGACAGAGGAAGAGAGAGAGAGAGAGAGAAGCAATTCTTCCTGAGAACGAAGTTACTTCAAAGAAAGAGACAGAGAGACAGAGAGAAAGACAGAACGAGAAAGAGAGAGAGAGAGAGAGAGAGAAAGAGAGAGATAGAAGCAAAAGTCTCAAGCAAGAAACACGCGGGAATCTTTCCGTGGTCCGTCATTACTCTAATGATACCTCTCCTTCTTCTCTCTCTTTCTCTCTCTTTCTTTCTCTCTCCGTCTTTCTCTGGATCTACTCAAGCAGTCGCTCCTTTTTCGAGAGCCGCTTGGTTCGTGCTCCCCTTTTCTTATCCTTTCCGCAGCCGTGACTCTATACGACGTGCTGACTATGGCCTACACAGTCGGCCATTTTTATTCAAGCATTATAACGTACGTAACACGTTGAGAAATAATGAAAATCATAGTGTTGTTTTCAAATCCGAACGTGGTGTATCTATCGGTTAAGGTCGTATACAAACACGATCGATTTTTATATTTATAACTTTTATAATATATTAGTTACTCGGGCAAAAGTCTTCTCAAGATTATGCGTTGATATTATTTCTTGCATAATTTTTATATACATATATATGCATATATTGTACATATATATATATATATATATATAGGTATACATTGATATGAATATATCTGTATAGGGTACATGCTATTTATCTTATACTAATCGATTGTTCTATTAATAAAAAAAAAAGAAAAAAAAGAAAGAAAACAAAAAAAGAAATGACAAAACTTATATAATAATATTTAATAAAATAATGATAAAATTTGTTAATTAGAAAAACGTTATAAATATTATTTCATATAAAAGTATGTGAGACTTTTTTTTTTTTTTTATTATTTACTATTACTTCTTTCTCCATTCATTTCATTCGTTCGTTCGTTCGTTCGTTCTCATTCATTCATCTTCTTTTTTTCTCTCCCCCTCCTTTTTCTTCTTTCTAATGCAAAATTCCATTAAACGCGTTAATCATTGCAACAATATTCGCGTAAATTCACGTACACTCTTCTTCTTCTTCTTTGTTTGTTTGTTTGTTTGTTTGTTTGTTTGTTTGTTTGTTTGTTTTCTTTTTTATTTTGTTCTTTTTTTTTTTTGTTATTTTGTTTTTTTTGTTTTTTTTTTCTTCTTCTCAACTATTTTATTGACAAAGAGAGATGACGTTGTAAAGCCCGTTTAATTAACACATCGATTTCTGGATGCTGGTGCAAAAGCATAGGTGAATTAAGTTCATGTAATACCTACAATATCTACATATATATATATATATATATATATATATTTACATATATACTCAGTTCGAGTACATACATATGTATATACATTATGTCGGTATGTTACTACACGTGTTGGTTACGAACGCAGATTTCGTTGATCGCATTAAAATCGAGTACATCGTACCGTACCAGTCTAACGCATCGTATCTATGCTATTATGTGCATGGCTTACATTTCGATTCCTTTCATCGAAATTCGTGATTCTCTCTGAACCGCGAGACATGCAATTCGTTTAAATTATCAATTATATATTACGTGAATATATATATATACATATATATCATTCGTCAATCAGGATCAAAGTTTTTTATTATAAACAAAATTAAGTTTCAAAGTTAAATTAATCTTTTCCATTTATTTAACTTCTTTTTATTATTTATAATGGAAATTAATATTATTTACTTTTATTTTACTTCCTCTCTTTTTCTTTTTTTTTTTTTCTTTTTTTTTTAATATGTAAATATATAATACATACATACATATACATATATATATATATATATATATATATATATATATATGTATACATGTATATGTATATATACACATATATGTATGTATATATTATTCACCTCTCGTGAGTTCGAATATCGTCGATCTCGTTTAATCCTGACTCGAACAGCATAGCTTAGAATATGAGAAGCCTGATGGACCACCCATGACTCTTTCTCTCTTTCTCTCTTTCTCTCTTTCTCTCTCTTGTACTCTCTATCTCTTCGTTGGTTCTTGACTCGGTTAAAGCGAACTATCTCGGCACGGTGATCGCGCAGAGCAACAAAAGGACACAAAAAGAAAGAAGGAAAGGATAAGCAAAGAGAAATATATATATATATATATATATAAAGGCTCGTGACCGAAGACATCCTGATCCTTCTGTTTCTCCTTCCTCCCTAATCCAAACCTTTTGTTCCTTGCTCCTGCATCTTCCTTTCCTTTTCTTATTTCTCTCGATCTCTTCTCTAAACTAGATCGTATCTCTATGATCACCAACGAAAGTTTTCGAGTATATATATATATATATATATATATATATATATATATATATATATATATATATTTCTTATATACAGGATGAGACAATGACTTTTATCACCTCGAATATCATCGTATTCCTTTTCGAAATACGGAGATAAAAACTTCGTTTACAATACTCATCTGATATGATAATAATGATAATTTCTTTTTCTTTTTTTTTTCTTTTTTTTTTTTTTGTAGATAAAAGCAAAAGGTCATCTGAGTTTTTCTTTTTTTCTATTTTTTTTTTTTTTCATTTTTCATTTTTCAAACGGATTCTATGTGCATCTTTAATTGGCATCGATCGATGCAGTTTGATATTATTCATGTATAAAAAAAAAAAAAAAAAAGAAAAAAGAAAAAAAAAAATAATCCAATCACGTCGAGAAATTATTAATTTGAGAGATATTTCTTTGCAGTTATGTCCTTATTGCGATTAATAAGTCTTTCTTGTTTTTCTTTTTTTTTTTTTTTTTTTTTTTTTTTTTTTTTTTTTTTTTTTTTTTTTTTTTTTTTATTGACAATTGTTAACAAATCTTATGTTAATTATTTCAAATAAACAATATAATATTTATATTGTTGTAATAAAAATTCAAATGTCTTTAATGTCATTATTACGATCGAAATGATAATTGACAATTTTAATTGTTATTAACAAAGTCGATTTTATTGTATCGATATTATTGAAATATTTAATAAATAAATGAAGAATGAATTAAGCTTGAAAACGGTATTTTTTTCAAGTCTCTACGATTTTTCGTTACGAAGATATCGCCTTTGAAAGATTTTCCATTCATAATTCCTTATACTACAGCTGTTCGTAGTAGGTAGTTAATAGTAGTAGTAATAGTAGTAGTAATACAGTCGCGTAAAATTCTTGGAATTTATATGGGTAATTTGAATGAAATTATATAGGTCAATGGGCCAAAGTAAATGTCTTTCGTTTATACGGAAATATCTTTAGAACTAAAAGTCATAGAGACTTGATTAAAATATCATTTTAAAGGGCAAAAATTTCTCTACATTTTCAAATCATATTATTAATAATTAATTAACGATTCGTTATAAAATAATTTTTATAAACAAATTTTTACGTAGTAAATACATCATATCTTGTCAATGACAAATAATAAAGTTCAGATTGTTATCGAAGAATAAGATTGCATGAACTAATAAAAATATTTGTAAATAAATTTTTTTTATTTTTTATTTTTCTTTTGTTTTTTTTTTTTTTTTTTTCTTTTTTTTATTGAAGAAACAATTCTTCTCTACGTTATTTAATGATCTTACGTTTTGCCATTACGCATGGACATATCTTCCGGAACTAAAAGTCATAGAGACATGAATCAATACACGATTTTCTTTATTTTCATAATATATTGTTGATAATTAATTAACAATTTGTTATAAACAATTTTCATAAAAGCAAAATCTTTACGAATGAAATTTATCTTATTTTATCAAAAAGGTAAAATAATATTCAGATTCCTATTGATGTATAAAATTATAAAAATTAATAAAAAATGAATGAACAATTTTTTTCTTTTTTCTTTTTTTTTTCTTTTTTTTTTTTTTTTACATTATAAATATCCTACGTTTTTCATTTGCATGTAAATATCTCCAGAACTAATAGCCTTAAAGGCTTGAATCAAATACTACACTTTAAAGGGGAAAAATTGCTTTACATTTTTAAATCATATTATTAATAATTAATTAACGATTCGTTATAAAACAATTTTTATAAACAAATTTTTACGTAGTAAATTCATCATATTTTGTCAAAGAGAAAAAATAAAATACAAATTAGCGGATGATGTAGCAAAATTATTATGAATTAATGAAAATATTAATAAACAAATTACTTTTATTTTTTATAGAAAAAAAAAAAAAAAAAAAAAAAAAAAAACAAAAAAAAACAATTCTTTTCCACGTTATTTAATATATCCTACGTTTGTTATTACCCATGGAAATATCTTGCGAAACTAAATGTCGTAGATTTGAAATAAATACGCGAAGTAAGCGCAGAGTAAGCGCTTTACGTGCTCTCTTACTATTACTATTACTACTACATTTTAGTTAAACATAGTTCCTTCGCAATATTCAAATTAAAATGTCTATTAAACTAATAATATCACGTGGGTTTAATATATTTTCTTGAGAACGTCAAATGAGCGCTGCAATGAGAAACAATTCTATTAAAAAAAAAAAAAAAAAAAAAAAAAAAAAAGAAATTCAATCGACCATATTCTATTATCATCTGTGCGATCACTTATAAAAATGTTATTGCATAAATTAATAAAAAAAAAAATTCATAAACGAATTATTCTTTTCTCATGGGCGACAAGGAGAAGAAAAAAAAGAAAAAAAGAAAAAGAAAAAGAAAAGAATTCTCTACCTAGTAAAAATTAATTAATATTGTCGCATCAAAGGAAAAAAAAAAAAAAAAAGAAAAAAGGGAAGAAAAGAAAAAAAAAACGATAGAAATTCAACGTGTTCAAAATTAAGTATTAAGCCTCATCCCAGTATATAAGAATTCGAAGGAATCTCTTTAGTTCCTTGAAAAAGTTCAGCCTCCCTCTTCACTATTTTTCAAACTCGAGAAAGGAAGATCGAAAGATTAAGGCGATTAAAAAAAAAGAGAGAAATAAGAGAAGAAAGAGAGAGAGAGAGAGAGAGAGAGAGAGAGAGAGAAAAGTGCTTATTTTTGTAGAATCCACATGACGAAGAAAATTTCGCTGACGTTTTCGATTGTGAAACCCCTCTCTTGCATTTCACTTCGTGAAAACGAGATGGTTCCATGTGGACGGTTGGAAAGTGGTCTATCCATCTTACGAAAGATGGAGAAGGTGAGAGAAAAAGAGAGAGAGAGAGAGAGAGGAAGGTTTACACATAAGTTTTCTTTCTCCCTTTCACATATAGGTATAAGGACACAAGGTTGAAAAAGGATAGCATAATGAAACATTATGAGCTTAAGTGCAGTTGCTACTTTCACCAGCATCTCACTCCACTCTTTCTCTTTCCTTTCTCTCTCTCTCTCTCTCTCTCTCTCTCTCTCTCTCTTTCTTTCTCTCTTTCTTTCTTTCTTTCTTTCTTTATCTCGTTATACTCTAGTCTCCTTTTTTCAAGTATAAAAAGACGTCTCTTAGCGCAAGAGCTTGACAAATTTTACCGGCGGCTTGGAATTTGCTGAAACGGAGTGTTCGACCGACCCCGAACGAATTTTTCGTATTAACAAAGAGTAAGAGAAAAAGATCGTGCGAGATAAGTCGACAGATACGTAATGACTTCTCGTTTTTAATATATATCATATAAAAAAAAATATATATATATATATAGAGAGAGAGAGAGAGAAAATACTTGTGTTTGATCAATCGTTTCATTTCCTATCATATTTCCACACGATGACAGCATCGTTTACAGTCGTCAAAAAAAAAATGGAAAAGAAAAAGAGACAGAAAAAGAAAGAGAAAGAGAGAGAGAGAGAGAGAGAGAGAGAGAGAGAGAGAGAAAGAGAGAGAAAGAGAATAAGTGACGTTTCTTAACGAAATAATAAAACGAAATGAACTTTTTAATGAACATCTTTATTAGGATAATTAACAATTGAAGAAAAAGAGTGAAAGATAAGGAATTAGATAGAAAAAGAGAGAGAGAGAGAGAGAGAGAGAGAGAGATAAAAAAATAAAGGAGCAAAAAAGAAATCAATTTGTAGATCGAGACTCCCATTGATCTATGATCTTTCTGGTTCTCTTATTTCGCAAATTTGAGAAAAGGAATTGCAAACAGTTTCTTTCAGAGATCAACAAACGATCGCTCGTTCTCGTTCTCTCGAGATATATACATAGATACATAAATATATATCTACATATATACATACGTAGATGCATATATATGCATCTGAATGCATTCATACGATCATCTATCCCTTGTCGTCGTCTATATGTTATTCTCTCGATTCCGACGTAC
>NC_060962.1:7313969-7321469 GCF_910589235.1 Vespa crabro
AAAAAAGAAAAAGAAAAAAGAAGGTACATTACCATCGGAAAAAGTCAAGCCGGAGAATTGATTATATTAATGGACCGATAAAGTGGTCTAGAAAAATCAGAGAAAATACCTAAGTGAAAATGTCAATTCTCATGTCGACTGAAGTACTGTATAAATGTTCGAATTAAATCGTATCGATGTTTATAAGAGAATATCTTCTTTTATTTTCTCTTTTCTGAAAAAAAGAAAAAAAAAAAAAAAAAGAATATATCATCAATATCCATCAATATCCATTATTGAATGATTAAATCGATGTCGAACCGACGAAAACGAGGAGCAATTATAAAAATGAACATTATGTATACTAAATATATATATATATATATATATATATGTATATATATATGTATAGATATACGAAGGAGCAAAGTTTTTATATAGTCAATTTGTAGACAAAACTTTTTTATTCGATTAACCAATTACTATATCATTGAAAACTTTATTATTAATATTCGAATATAATGATAATAATTTATATTCGGTGTGTTATTTAATTATTACTATTATAAATAAAAATTGAAAATTTTTAAATTTTTACTTCTTTTTTCCTTTTTTTTCTTCTTCTTTTTCTTCTTTTAAATGTCACGTAAATACTTCGTTCAGTCGCAATATTTCGTATAAATAAAAAATATTAGCTATAATTGGATAAAATGATTGATAATTAAATCCATTCGAGAGCGCGAATTTTTTCGAAGACGGTCCCCAAGATCAAAGTTTTGTTTTTTTTCATCATTATTATTGCACCCCGATGTGCAGCCGGTCTCATAGTCTCGTAAAGGCATTGCACACACGGCGTGCAATTGGTCTCCGATGGGTTAAGAAAGAAAAAGAAAAAGGAAAAGAAAAAAAATATCTCCTCCTCCTCCTCCTCCTCCTCCTCCTCTCGATATTATTCTTATAAACAATACAATCCAATTTCGATTTTTCAAATGGAAAAATAATTCACACGGAAGAAAGTGGAAATATAGGAATGGGCCGATTAAACGAGCTAGAAGTGAAATTCCATTGATACGTCCTGCCCAATCGACCTTTGACCCCCTTTTCTTTTTCTTCTCTTCTTCCTCAACGGAAAGAGTAGCATGTGTGTGTGCGCACACACACACACACACACACACACACACCACATCTTCCTCCTTATCCTCCAACTTCCTCCATCGACAACTACACTACGACTATTCGGAGTTCATTGAATAGACTTTTCACAAGATTATTCTCCCTTTACGATATTCGACTATGATGGCGCGCAGCAGGTAGCAAATTCTTTTGTTCGATTTCATCCCATTGTTCTTTCTATATTCACAAGAAAAGGAGAGAGAGAGAGAGAGAGAGAGAAATAAAGAAATAAAAAAAAATGATAACTCTTCCTGTTAACATAATATGTACACACGAGAATATTGATAATCTTATCGAACATTATACACATTATTACTCTTTCCATTTCATTTGTAATCTTTTTTTACATCACCCCTCTTTCTCTCTCTCTCTCTCTCTCTTTCTCTCTCTCTCTCTCTCTCTCTCTCTCTTTCGTCATTCATTTAACACTCGATATCGTATTTAAATCGTTAATTAGTGTAGAAAAAAAAAAAAAAGAAAAAACGAACAAAAATAAAAAAGAATTCGAAGAATTAGATTAAATCGAGGATATGGCTTCTTTCGAATTAAAAAAAAAGAAAAAAAAATTAAAGAAAAAAAAAAAAAAAAAGAAAAACCTTTACTTTTATGCATAAAATATTACAGACAAAGGAACGTTATTTTTTGAAACGTTCCTTTCCCCTCCCCCAACCCCCAAAGAAAATAAAGCTTTCTCAAAAGTTTGACAATGTATACGCTTCGATTAAATCATTATAAAGTCATGGCTTAAAAGCGCGATTATTGTTACGGAGAAATGTGTAAAATGTTTTTTTTTTTTTTCTTTTTTTTTCTTTTTTTTTTCCCCCCCAAGTCATTATCATTATCTCTTTTTAACTCCAAATCCAATCTTTTTCGCTCTCTCTCTCTCTCTCTCTCTCTCTTTTACGCAATAATTACAATAGACTACAAAATACAGTAGAAGTACATTCTGATTAGCAGAGTCATTCCACGAAAGGGAAAACTTCCGATCGGTGGAACAAAGGCTTGAACTGGAGGAGGGTTGGGGGTGAGTTGGGTGGCAGTGAGGGGGAAAAGCTATTCGCGCGAACACGATTAAATTCGATTAGATTCGATCGAGAGGAACAAAGAGGGAGATGAAGTAGGTAGATAGGTAGGTAGGTAGATAGGTAGGTAGGTAGGTAGATAGGTAGATAGGTAGGTAGGTAGGTAGGTAGGTAGGTAGGTAGGTAGGTAGGTAGGTAGGTAGGTAGGTAGAGAGAAATGGAATGAAGGAGAGAGGGAGGGTGGGAGGGTGACCGAGTAACGGAAGTAGAAACTGTCGAAAATTTTGTAGTGCTCCAGGAAGAACGATCCATCGGAAAGTGATTTCGTTCGAAAGAGCTATACTACATATGTATATACGTATATACGTGCTTATATACTATATATATATATGTATATATACTGTATGCCCATGTACGTATTCGTGTATACATATATGAAAACGTATATTATTTGTATATGTGTATTGTGTGTGTATGTTTGTGTGTGTTTGCATGTGTATGTTTCTATATGATGTGTGTATGTATGTATGGTGTTTTTTATCACGATACAACGACCCGATGAATTCGCTAGTAACTATATATATATATATATATATATATATATATATATATATATATATATATATATATGTACCATTTTGAAAATCTATTTCGTTGAATGAAAATCACTTTTCGAATATATTCAATGTCCAAAAATAAAAAATGCATAAGTGTACATATTCATACATAGATGCGCACATAAATACATTTCATATATATACATACAAATTTATATATGTATGTATGTATGTATGTATGTATGTATGTATGTACATACGTTCGCGTATATATCTATAGAAGATATTTACGTACAAATCGATCAAAAGCGTACGTGCTAATGTAATTTCATCGAAATCGAGAACGAACGATGCTCGTGCTGAAGCAATGGTTTGTGTACGATTTACAGGATTAAATTAGCGTATTATCGGACGATGGATGCTTATTCGCTCCCGTTATACATCGTCGAAAATGTACGCTCGGAATAGTCTACTCTGATAATAGAGGAAAGAGAGAGAGAGAGAGAGAGAGAGAGAGAGAGAGAGAAAAAGAAAAAACGAATTTCCGATCACGTTGCATTCGTAATAACAAACGTACCTGTCTGTTAAAAGAATTATATCAAATACGGATATATGTCGGTAAAGGAAATTTTAATACAAAATACAAACGGAAATGAGAATTTATTTTTTGTCAAACTATTTCTCGAAATTTCGAGATCTTTCTTTAATTCTTTTTTCTCTCTCTCTCTCTCTCTCTCTCTCTCTCTCTCTCTTCATCGGATTTATATTGTAAAATTTAACGAATAGAAAAAAAAAAAAAAAAACGACATTGCCTTAGTTTCTGTTCAATTTTTTTATTTCCACCTTTCCTATCCACCTACTTTCTCATTTCTTCTCCTTCCTTTCTCTCTTTTTTTTTTCTTTTTTCTTTTTTTCTTTTTTTTTTTCTTTTTTCTTTTTTTCTTTTTTTTTTTTTTTTTTTTTTATTTCATTTTAAATTAAAATACATTAACATATTATATTACGTGTAATCGTATGTAATGTTACGTGATATCTCGTTCTAATATTATTGTAATCCTTTACGCGTGGAAACAATTTCGAATGATAATATAGCTTGAAAAATATTATATCTGACGTATGGCGATAGTACGCGTAAAATGAAAATGATATACACGATTATACATCGATCTTATACACATATATATATATATATAAAGAGAAAATATAAAAAGAAAGAGAAAAAAAGTTGCACGCGTCTCTTAACTCTTATTTATTATCGTATATAACTGAATAAAAAAGAGAGTGACAGAGAGAGAGAGAGAGAGAGAGAGAGAGAGAAAATAAAAAAGAAAAAAAAAGAAGAAAAGGAAGAAGGAAGTTAATTTTTTTTTTCTTTCTTTCTTTTTTTTTTTTTTCTTTTTCTTTTTTATTCAAAAGAATTCTCCAACCCCCTCTGAGAGTTTAGTTGATCCTACCCTCTTTTGTTGAAAATAAGTAGAAGCTAACTGTATTTCCCTTCCCTTTCCCTTTCCTTCCTTCCTTTAAACGTAGCTGACATTGTAAAGGACATCGTTAAGAGTTAATACGTTCTTGATATTACGTTGTTGAATAGAACGATAATGGCGACGACTAGTAGTTTTGCGTTTGAACATCGAGTGGCACCGTGACTTCGTTACTTTCTTTCTTTCTTCCTTTCTTCCTTTCTTTCTTTCTTTCTTTTTTTCTTTCTCTCTCTCTCTCTCTCTCTCTCTCTCTCTCTCTCTCTCTCCCTTCCTCTCTCCCTCGCTCTTTCTCTCTCTTTCACTCACTCGCTTACTCGCTCACCCACCGAACCACCATTATTTTCTTTTCAGTGAGCGAAGTTACACTTTTTATCTCGTTTTCGAGCTCGTTAGCTTCACGTTTTACTCTTGGCATAGTCAGCGCGTCGTTCGTTTATTCGTCGGCTCAAGTCAAGACTTCTTCTAACCCTCCCTCTTTTTCCTTGCTCCTCCCCATCCGCCGCCACCCCCCCCCCTCTTCCCAATGTACTTCTCAAAAATTTTATTTTTTCTCTCCCGCTTTTCTCCCGTTAATTAAGAACGATAGAATAATTTTTTGTTTTTTACTCGCTCTCTCTCTCTCTCTTTTTATTTTCTTTTTCTTTTTTTTTTTTTTTGTTTTTAGAGGGCAAAATAAAAAAACATTCGAAACGTTCGATAATCGTCTATCATAAAAAGCTGACGTTTTTTAATTTTGCTTTCGAGTGAGAAAAGAAAAAAGAAAAAAGGAGAGAGAAGGAGAGAGAGAGAGAGAGAGAGAGAGGGAGAGAGGGAGGGAGGGAGGGAGGGAGGGAGGGAGGGAGGAAAAAATGCAATTTCAAATCTCATCCAAATACTTTTGTAACTCGCTGTACATTGGTACATAGAGATATTACAAGTCGCGTTTACAGCTATATATCTACATACATGCATACATACATACATACATACATATATACATATATAGATACATACATACATACATAGATATACTTAAACACATACGTGAACACCTCCCTGATAGAAAACATTGAAAGCGTTCCAAGAAATTCTCGCGTCTCTAACGACTTCGTTCAGATAGAAACGAATAGAGAAAGAGAGAGAGAGAGAGAGAGAGAGAGAGAGAGAGAGAGAGAGAAACGAAGACAGGGCGCTGTCAATTTAATCTATCACGAACCTAGTCTGTCTCTCTCTCTCTCTCTCTCTGTCTTCCTCCTATTCACCCTCTCTCCTATCTCCAAACCGTCCCTCTTCTCTCGTAGAAACTTAGTCGAGCGTGAACGATTGACTCAAAAGGGAATCGCCGATAATATAGTCGCCTAAGCCTTTTCGTGTTTGCCTGGCCCCGTTTAAATGCATCTCGGTCTGCATTCACCGTCATTCGCCATAATCGGAATCCACTCGGAACGATGCGAATGATAAATTAATAGCACTTTCTAAATCAAATTCTATAGATGGTACTCTATCTCTTAACTAGGAAACGTTACGTTTAATTGATCGATCTTATTTTATTTTAATTTATTATTTCATTTGATTCGATTTTATTCGATTTGATTTGATTTGATTTAATTTGATTTGATTTTTATTATATAGGATTTGAGTATATAGCTTCATCAGGTTGTGATAGCTGGTATTAAAATTTTATTTCGTCTGTCCTCCTCCTCCGTACCTCTCTCTCTCTCTCTCTCTCTCTCTCTCTCTCTCTCTCTCTCTCTCTCTCCCCGCTTTCTCTCCACCTCTTTCTTTTTCTTTTTTACTTTATCGTTTTCCCTCTATTTCTCTTCTTCTAATTCCTTTATTTCTATTTTTATTCTACGTCCCATTCATTTTCGAAATACACTCGATATATTCTATAGGATTACATCGATTTAAGTTAGTCCAACCGATGAATACCTCGAACCATTTACACCCCGTTCTATGAACTCGTATAAAACGACCCATCAATCTTCATTCCCAACGATTGATTCGAAAGATAGATAAATGTATATATATATATGCATCTACATATATACATATATATATATATATATATATAAATATAAATATATAGGAATACACGTGTAACAATCGATATCGTTCGGCAGAATAAAAGAGATCGAGTGTATTTGTATGTATGTATATATGTATATGTGTGTGTGTGTGTGTGTGTGTCTGTGTGTGTGAGAGAGAAAGAAATATATTTTTTCTACGAATCAATTGACATTTTCAACGTGCGAATTGACAAAGATCGACAGGTCAGTTCTACTAAAACGAAGCACCAATTATTATCGAACAACGAGAAACTACTAGCTATATTTCAAATCGATCGATCGATCGATACCATGTCTCTCTTATTCTCTCGTTATAAAATTCTTATTTCGAATTTAATGAAATGTTATTGACAAGCAAAGTAGAACCGCGATGATTACAAAAAAAAAAAAAAAAGAAAGAAAAAAAAAGAACAAAAAAAAGAAAAAAAAAGAAGAATTCATTCCTTTAGAATTTCTTTTCGCGTTACAAATGATATAAATTATATTTTCGTCCGTGTGAACGAAGATTTATGATTTACCGAAAGACATTCATGGATATGTGTTCTCGTTTTTCTATGTAAAAAAGAAAAAGGGAAAAAGAGAGAGAGAGAGAGAAAGAAAGAAAGAAAGAGATACATAGATAGATAGAATGAGTGAGATGCTTAATAATAAGTTAACGGCTCGACGAAGAGTGGAAAGCAATTTCGCCGTGTCGTTTGCAAAGAGTTTCTCGCGTGCTCACGTCCGCGTCGTTACACAATCATTTAGCACGCGGACCATTTCGCCATGCTAATTTAATTACGACCCGGGATAGCGGACGGCGAATCCAACTTACCCGCAATTAATTCCAAGCGCATAATTTCATTAAGTCAGCCCTTTCGCGCATCCCTCTTCTCTATCTATGTATCTATCTATCTATCTCTCTCTCTCTCTCTCTCTATATATATATATGTATATATATATATATCTCTCTCCCTTCTTCCCTCTCTCCCACTCTCTCCAATTTTCTTTCTCTATCTCTCTCTCTCTCTCTCTCTCTCTTTCTCTGTACCTCTTCTTGTAGAACATATGATATTATCTATATTTCTCTCTCTGTTTCTGTCTATGTCTCACTATTTCTCTCTTGTTCTTACTTGTTCTTGTCCTCTTTCTCTCTCTGTCTATCTCTATCTGTCTATCTTTCCGTGTCTCTTTCTTATCCTTCGTACGAAGCACAATCAACAACAATGATCGAATCGTGAGAATGAATTCATGTATATAT